>NW_025053859.1:0-9888 GCF_019279795.1 Protopterus annectens
AGCTTTTGTCCATTACCTTGGCCTCTGAATCACAACAACAGAAGTCTAATACAGCAAGATAAAGCACAACAACAACCTAAAAATATCTAAACTACAAAAAAAAACTTTTTTTTTTTTTTTTTTTTTTGAGCAAAGAAATGAAAGAAAAGAGGGCCATGGCCCGAAGAGAGACAGGGAAGAGGCAATAACCAAAAAAACTGACGCCTGCAAAATTTAGTGGGAGGGGATGCAGTGAAAAGGAAGAAAAATAATTATTGTAAAACCAGAAGAACTTATCTACACAAGAAATGGATAACTGGATACCACAACTTCATAAGATGCCCGAGAGCTGGAGAAGGCATCTGTCACTGATGGTGGCAAACAAGATCTGAGGAAGCTGTGTGTAGCTTGGGATATTGTGGTAGAGGGAGGAGCTTGAGACTGGAATATGAGTCTGAGTAAAGTGGCCAAGCCGGATGAGAGGGGTCGGATCTGAGACTCACACGTGAGTCAGAATGAAAAAAGAAGATATGTACTCACCATAACGTTCCATTTGAGTAGTTCTACTTCATTTGTCTTCAACCTATGGGTACCGGATCCGTATCGGATCCGAGCCGGCAATTTCACTAGCATCTGCTCTGAGCTCTAAGCTCCTCCCCTTACCCATAATACACCATCACTACCTTCCATCCACCAGATCGAGTTTGCTACAACTTACACTGAGAACCGAACCTCAAAAAACACCTTACACACCTAAAATCAGCTAAAAAAGCTGCCCATATGGTAAGGCCAGGGGGAAGGAGGGAGGGACGGTTGAAGACAAATGAAATAGAACTACTCAGATGGAATGTTATGGTGAGTACATAACTTCTTTATCTGAAGTAGTTTACTTCATTTGATCTTCAACCTGTGGGACAGAGTCCCCAGCTACTAAACACCTGGGTGGCCCTCATGGAAGGATATTCCGTAGCAGCGGAGCCAAAGGATGCTCACCTTTGAGAAATCAAATCCAATTTATAGTGAGAAATAAAGGTATGAGATGACAACCAAGTAGCCGCAGAACAAATATCATCCAATGAGACTCTCGACCAAAAGGCTGCAGAAGTAGCCATGGACCTAGTCGAGTGAGCTTTAACCTGACCCGGAGGAGACAAACCTTTATCCTTGTAGATCTGAAGGATACATAAGGAGATCCACCTAGCAATGGTAACCTTGGAGATAGATTTACCTAAAAAAGGTTTAGAAAAGAACACAAACAATTGGTCAGATTTGCGAAAGGTTCTAGTCCTGTGTAAATAGAATCGTAACTGTCTATGAACATCCAAGTGTAGCCTGTATTCCATTTTGTTAGTAAAATTTGGGAAGAAAACAGGTAAATTGATAGTTTGATTGATGTTAACCTGTGATGCTACTTTTGGGAGAAAGGAAGGAATGGTGCAAAGGGAAACCCTGTCTTTATAGGTTCATAGGTTCATAGGTTCATACTAGGCTATGTGCCCAAGGGCATTTATAAGCCTAGCCCATAGTTATGTGGCTTTTGCCACCCCTTTAGTTTGAATAAAACTATGCCTATTATTTTGCTGTGCCTCTGTCAAGCAGTGACACTGAAGTAATCCCTGGGGTATATCTGCGGTCTCCCATCCATTGGTCAAGATTCCTCTTGAACAAGGCCAGCGAGGTGCTCTGCCTCACATGTACCGGGATTTTGTTCCACAGCATAGGGAGTCTCTGGGTGATGAATCTGTCCCTCCAGCACATTCTATTAATAACCGTGTCAAGGTTTAAGTATTCCGCCCTTGTGGTTCTGAGGGATCTAGATTTTTTGAGGTGAAGCATATTCATCAAATCTGGGTTTGACATGGCCTTATATGTCAGGCACAGGTCACCTCTGAGCAAGCGGTATGAGACTGAATAGAGCTGGAGTTCTTTCAGTCGGGCAGCATAAGACATATATTTGAGGCCCTTTATCCTTTTGGTGAGGAACTTTTGGGGCCTTTCCAGCTGCTGCAGGTGTCGGGTCAGATACATTCCGAATGGGGCATTGTACTCAATCATAGGTCTAATGAGTGATGAGTACAGGGGGACAATGACCTCCCTTGATCTAGATGTGAATCCCTTCATGATCAGGTGGGCAATGTAGAAGGTTTTCCTGACTACTTTAGCAACATGAGTGTCAAACGAAAGGCTAGTGTCAACCTGGGTCCCCAGGTCCCTGATGACTTCTTCTGTGCTCAGTGGATTGCCACCTATATGGTAGCTAGGGGTAACCTTGTTTTTCCCGAAGGGTATGACTATGCATTTCTTGGCATTTAACTTTAGGCCATGGCTCTGGCACCAATTATCCGTTTCTGTGAGGCCCTTCTGAAGGATATCTGTGTCAGAAGTGTTATCGACTATGGCGCCCAGTTTGCAGTCATCAGCAAACTTTGTCAGCCATAACCCTCCTATGTTTGCTTGTACTTCAGAAAAGTAGATGCCGAACAAGAGTGGACCCAGAACTGAGCCCTGTGGGACACCACTTGTGACAGGCTTTGAGTCTGACATGGCTCCAGCAACTCTGACCCTGTGGGTTCTGTCACTTAGCCAGTTTGCAACCCATCTTGTGATGTATGGGTTTACATTCAAGCTGATGAGTTTTTCGATGATACCTGAGTGGGGTATTGTGTCGAAGGCCTTTGCCAGGTCGAGGTAGGCTGTATGGACTGCCTTTCCCTCATCAATGGCCTTGGTGACTGTTTCGAAAAAGTCAACCAAGTTTAAAAGGCATGATCTGCCTTTGACAAAGCCAAACTGGGTTGGATCCAAAGTCTGCAAGTTCCCTATGTCTTTATTTATGAGTTCCATTATGATCCTCTCCATGGCTTTGCAGATAAGGCTTGTCAAGCTAATGGGATGGTAATTTCCAGGGTCGGTGGAGGCACCGCCCTTGTGAAGAGGAACCACAGTCGCCATGCGCCACTCCTTGGGTACGTATCCTGAGGTGATGCTAAGATTAAACAGATGTCCTAACTGCGGGTTTAATTCCTCATTTAGTTCGTGGAGCACACAGCCGGGGACACCATCTGGTCCCATGGATGCTGTGTTTTTTGCCTTGGAGAGAGCAGTTCTCACCTGGGCATTGGAGATGTTTGGGGGGCTACAATCCTCTGGTATAGATATCTCTCCTTTGAGGGGAGGGGGGGAGTTTGCACTGAACCTGTCAGCCAGTATGTTGGCAATGTGTGTAGGTTCAGTAATCTTCACATCATTTTGAACTAATTCTGAGCATATCTGGGAGTTTCCTCCTAGGTTTCTAACATAGCTAAAGAAGGCCTTATGATTGTCTTTTGTGTCCTTTGCGATTTTTCTCTCAAAATTTGCCTTGGATGATTTTATGAGAGCTCTTAGTTTTTTACTTATAATGATCAAAGGTGTCTTACCTTTCAAGGATTTTGCTCTATCTTGTAGTAGCTTCCTCCTTTTGTTGTAGAGCTTGTTTATGGCTAGAGTCCACCAGACTGGACGCTTGCCTTTGGTACAAAGAGTCTTAGTTTTGTTTGGGATTGCCTGATCCATGCAGTCCTGTAGGTGCTGGTAGAAGGCATTTGTAAGTGATTCAGCGGTTTGAGTAATGTTTACCACTGGCTCAGGGGCCTTAAAGGAGACCACACTAGTTTTTAGAAGTGTGAAGTCGGCTTTTGAGAAGTTTTTCACTGTGGTCTTTTTTATTTCAGGTGGGGGCGGGATGAGGACCTCCAGCGAGATTAGTTTATGATCTGATCTCACCAGTGAGGGGTATACTTCCGGTGTTGAACATTGTGATCCCATGTTCGTGATGATGAGATCAAGTATGTTTTCTCCTCTTGTGGGGATGGTCACTAGTTGTTCCATGGCATTTGAGCTTATGAACTCCAGGAACCTTTGGGCTAGAGTGTTTGGGCTTGAATAGTGTTCCCAGTCTATATTAGGGTAGTTGAAGTCACCTAGTATGATGGTGTTTGGAGATACATTTATCTCTTCCAGTGTTTTCAGGAAGGCCATGTGAGGTTCCTGAGTTTGAGAGGGTGGCCTGTAACATGCTACAAATTGCAGAGCAGTCTTGCCTATGGTTAATTGCACCTGGATGGTCTCCGATGCATCATGCGTTGCCACCAACCTTGAGGTGTGGGTGTCCTTTATGAATATGGACACCCCCCCCTCCTTTTTTGGTGTTGTCCGGATTTTGGGGCCGGAACCCATGATATGAGGTGAAACCTGATAGTGCTGGGGTGCTCTCAGGAGCCTTGAACCAGGTTTCTATCACAGCACAGACATCGATGTTCTCCATACTGAGAAGGGCCTCGAAAAGGCATCTTGAGATTGAGACTTCTGGCATTGAGCAGCATTACCCTTAGTTTTTCCTTTTTGTGTTCTAGGGTGGTAGGTTTAGAATTTGAGCCTTGCCTAAAAGGCACTATGGGGGTGGCAAGAGCCTTTGCCAATATCCGAAGCCCAGGGTGACAGGTGCAAGCCGCCCATAAGCAGCTGGCTTGTCCAGCATGTCATCCCAGGCAGACAGACATTGATCCCCTTTGAATGACACCAGAATTTAAGCCAATTATTAAAGCTGATCATCTTATCACTGTATTGTGGCATCATTCTAGGTGAAGGTAGGATACTGCTCAAGGTCAGGGTCATACCTGCTTGGGCTACATAATCAGAGAGCTCCTCAATGTCTCTTTTCATGTAGTCCAAGGAGGTACGTCTCAGGTCGTTGACACCAGCGTGGACAATGACTGAGTCATACTTGTACCTGCTGTTGAGAGACCTGAGTGCTTGCGTTATGTGGCGGATTCTAGCTCCCGACAGGCAGCTTACTGTGACCTTCTCCTTACTCAGTCTGGTGAGCAGGACGTCAGTGTGTCTGACTATGGAGTCACCAATGACGAGTGTGTCTGGCATTGTGTTTGGCCTATAAGGGCTGTGACTGTTTGACACTCTGACTGTGTGGTCTATGTGTTGCATGTGTTTGGTCCTGAGGTGGTAGTTGTTTGGGTGTCTGCTTTGGTGGCCTCTGCTGTTTTGGTAGATTTTTGATCAGAGCCTCCGAGTATGTCTTTGTGTGATTATGTGTATGATATGCAGTTGTGATGGTACTATGTGTGACTGGGTATGTAGTGTGTGTGGTTACCTTCTCCTCCTGTCTGGTCTTGCCAGTCCTATGTTGAGAGAGCTCAGCCTCCAGTTTGGCCATATAGTTGCATCTCTCGCATGTATTTGTGTTTTGTGGGAGAAGGAGAGGATTGTCTGTGTACATGAGGCAATTGTAACATTGCCTCAATATTCCCAGGTTCACCAGTTGAGCAGGAGAGGACACTAGCAACTGATCCCTCGACATGCTAGAAGTAATTGGTATAAGAAACTTACAAAAGACTCCGGGGGATGTGGGTTCTAGGCTGGTGGGGTACTATCTATAATAAGAGTGCTTTATCAAGGTGAAAGTACTGTTAGAGCAAGTGTTAGGCTTTACAGATAGAGAATAGTCTACTTGGGAATCAAGTAGAGATTAACTTTTTAGTTATAGGATACGCTGGTTAGATCAGCAGTACAGTGCGAGGAAGGTAGTTATAAGGGAAAATTTGAAGAGTGGAATTTAGGCAGCCCGAATAGTTTAACCTTGTTTAACCGCCGCTGCTCTTGTGTGCAACAGTGGCAACTCCGCGCTAAAGCGCGCTAACGCGTGCTTTATAGCAGGTGGCTGGAAAAAACAGGAAATGACCCAAAATGGCCAACGAATTACTAGTTGCTGTCTCTAACCACTCCTCTGAGGACAAACAAGCAGCTCAGTACTCCCCACTCCCACTGGTGAGTAAAGAAACTACCTCTGACCACACAAGAAAATGGAGGAACACAGGAACCAAATACAAAGCCCAGGGATCAGCAAAATCTGATCACTGGAACAACTAGCTAGGAAAGTTTAGGAAAGGAGAATTAGAAGTTATGTACTCACCATAACGTTCCATCTGAGTAGGTGACTTAATTCGGATGCAACCTGTGGGTATCGGATCCGACCTCGGATCCGAGCCGGCAATTCAAAAGCTTAGGCTCCGAGCTCCTAGCTCCTCCCTCTTACCCATAACCCCTTGCCAAGCCCTGACTGACCTCAGATTGAGTTTGCCTCAAAATACTGACAACAGTACACTAAAACAGCATAAATACTCGCTCTATAAAGGTCAGGTGGATGGAGGGGGGGATGGTTGCATCCGAATGAAGTCACCTACTCAGATGGAACGTTATGGTGAGTACATAACTTCTAAATCTGAAGTAGGCAGACTTCATTCTGCCTGCAACCTGTGGGACAGAGTCCCTAGCTACCTGAATCTTGGGCGGCCGTCATGGAAGGATGTTTCGGAGCACCGCTGAGCCAAAGGATGCTCTTCTTCTAGAAACAACATCCACCTTGTAATGAGAAATAAAAGTATGAGGCGAGGCCCAAGTAGCTGCCGCGCAGATATCATCCAATGATACACGGACTTAAAGGCGGCTGACGTGGAAACTGCCCTAGTAGAATGAGCCGTAACCCTCTGAGGAGCAGGTCTACCTGAAGTGTCATATGCCTGCAGAATACAATTAGCAATCCACTTAGATAGTGTGACTTTAGATACTGCTTTACCCAGAGCAAATTTAGCAAAGGAGACGAACAGCTGATCTGATTTCCTGTGGCCAGCTGTTCTGTTAATATAAAAACGTAATTGTCTATGAACATCCAAGGAATGCAATTTGTATTCTCCTTTGTTTGAGTACTTGGGAAAACACAGGTAGATTGATTGACTGGTTAATATTGATTCAGAAGAGACCTTCGAAGAAAGGAAGGATTGGTCCTGAGGCACACCCTATCAGGGAAGAAAGAAAGGTAAGGCGTGTTTGACGCCAGAGCCTGAAGCTCAGACACTCTTCTGGCTGAAGTGATAGCTACCAGGAAGGCAGTCTTCCAGGAAAGGTACTTTAAATCAGTAGAAGCTGCAGGCTCGAAGGGAGGAGCAGTAAGGGCTTGCAGAACTAAAGACAAGTCCCAGGGTGGTACAACCTCCTTGATTGGAGGCCTCAACAAAAAAACTCCTTTGAGAAATGTTTTGCATAATTTCGCCGTCATAAGGGGAGCTGTGTCATGACCAATGTGATAATGTGAGATAGCTGCCAATTGTACCTTAATTGTGGAAGAACTAGCCCCTTGATGAAAGAGGTCTGTTAGAAAATCCAGCACTGCTGACATAGGTGCCGAGAAAGGATCCAAAGTTCTCTGTACTGCCCATATAGAGAATCTCTTCCATTTACTCCGATAAACCTGCCTGGTGGAAGGTTTATGAGCTGCCACTAATATGGCCTTGACCGGTGATGAGATACCGAGTACTAATTAAGGATGGAACTGGAGCAGCCAAGCTGTCAACTTCAGGGTCCGCAGATTGGGAACTGACATTCCCAGAGGGTGGGGGATGAGATCCGAAATTGGATCCAGAATCCAGGGTGGATTGATTTTGTGAGACCATACGAAGGGGAACCAAGGTTGTCGAGGCCAGAATGGGGCATGAGAATCATTCTGCTCCCCAAACTGCTGGCTTTCTGCAGAAGCCTCTGCATCAGAGGAAGTGGAGGGTAGGCATAAAGGAGACCGGAGGCCAAGCATGCACCAGAGCATCTCGAACTCCCTTGTGGGGAAGCAGAGCCAAGAAATTGTCGCACATGGCGCTTGTGGCAGAGGCAAAAGGATCGCAACAGGGTTGCCCCCAAACGGCAAAAATCTTCTTCGCTACTTGAGGATTGAGAGACCACTCGTGTGGAGAAAGGATGGTGCGACTGAGCTTGTCCGCAAGGATGTTGGACTTTCCCGGAATGTGCGCTGCTACCAGAAAGCGCTTGGTGAAAATTGCCCATTCCCAGACTCTCATGGCCTCTCGACAAAGGTAAGACCTGGTTCCTCCCTGTTTGTTGATATACCAGACTACCGACATGTTGTCTGTCTGAATCGCAATAGTCCCTGAAGGAAGAACGTGGTGAAGTGCTTGCAACGCTAGGAGCACCGCCCTCATTTCCAGGACATTTATATGCAATGACATCTCTGTGGGATTCCACGTGCCTTGGACAATCTTTCCCGCAGAATGCCCCCCCCACCCGAGGCAAGAAGCGTCCGTGGTCACTGTGGCTCGGGGAAATGCAGCGCAGTCTCCCTGCCAGGGGCTCCGGAGAAAGAAGCCACCAAAGAAGGGAGTCCTTGCACGCTCTGCTGACCGCAATCGGAGTGTTTAGAGAAGAACAAAGAGGGGACCACTGAACCTGAAGGGTCCATTGAAGAACCCGCATGCGTAAGCGGGCATGAATGAGAAGCGGAATAGCTGCCGCCATAGAACCTAGGGCCCTCAGGACCGAAGCTGCAGTTGGAGACGGTTGCAGGATCTCTGTCACATGACACTTCAGGCTGGCAATACGGTCTGGGGTGAGGAAGGCTCGCATTGATCTTGTGTTTAGTCTTCCTCCTATGAAATCTATAACTTGTGTGGGGTTCAGTAAAGATTTCTCCCAGTTGATCGTGATGCCCAGCCCTGGTGCTAGTTGAAGAAAGTAATCCCTGGCTGAGCACAGAAGATGCCTTGATGATGCCGTCAGGAGCCAGTCGTCCAGGTACGGAAAGACCTGTAATCCCTGGAGCCTCAGGTGGGCCGCTACCACCGCTAGCACTTTGGTAAACACCCTGGGGGCTGAGGTGAGACCAAAGGGGAGGACCCTGAACTGATAATGACTGGCTCCCAGCCGGAAGCGAAGAAACCTCCTGGATCGCCTGTCCATCTGAATGTGGTAGTACGCGTCCTTGAGGTCTATGGAGCACATCCAGTCGCTCCCTCAAGAGGGGAAGTATAGATTGCAGGGTGACCATCCGGAACTTTTGCTTGGTTACTGACAGGTTCAACTGGGAAAGGTCTAAGATTGGTCTTAAGTCCCCCGTCTTCTTTGGCACCAAAAAGAACCTGGAGTAAAACCCTAATCCGTTCGATCTCGCGGGACGTGCTGGATAGCTCTTTTTCCTAGCAGCTGTTCGATTTCGATAGCTGCCACCTCCCTTTGGTCGGGTGGAACATCTGGGAGGCTGCGAGATTTGGGAACCTTGAATAGGGGAATTGAATATCCTCTGGATATGACCAAGCACCCAACTGTCTGTTGTTATGGACTCCCAAGAAGTCAGGTGCCTCGAAAACCGCCCCCCGACTGCCTCCAGAGACGGACAGCCGGGCAACCCTTCAGGGCTGCTGCGTGGGTCTATCAGAGAAAGGTTCTCTGGACCCAAAGTTGCCAGGAGCCCCCCTGCCTCTAGCACGACCTCCCCGTCCTCCTCTGCCACGGAAGGACTGGTTGTCCGAGCAGGTTGGGACTGCTGCGACTTCCGGAACCACATCTTCTTCTGTCCCTTTGGTTCTTAGAGAAGGACCTCTGGGGAGCTGAGAAGCGGACTCCCGGCAGACAGCACTTTCCGCCCTTTTCGCTTCTGACTAATGTCTCGCGAATAAGTCTTGCCAAACAAGGCAGACCATCGAAGGGGCAGAAGGTCGCCTTTGAAGGGCTCTGCAAAATCACAATGGCGGAGCCAGGCCTGTCGCCTCATGACTAGGGCTGCTCCGCTGGCTCTAGCGGCTTCCTCAGTAGCATGAGCAAGCAGCCGCATAGATGTATTGGAAACTGATCTGAGAGTGGGCCATTCGGGTGGAGTAAGCCTGTTTATCCTCACTCGAGATGGACTCGGGAGATGCAGTGTATTCTTTAATCAGATCCCGCTGCATCCTAATGACATGTGCCATGTAGTTCAGCGCCTCAAGGAGAAGGTTGCTGAACTAAAAACTCGCTTCCCACGCGATCCATCGAAGGACTCCTTGCCCGGAGGATGCATGGAGGGACTCTCCTGGG
>NW_025053860.1:0-8802 GCF_019279795.1 Protopterus annectens
CTGTATTCCCCTGTTGGTTCACCCATTTAATAAGCCCCACCACCAGAATCAAGAAAAGCACTAACAGGCAGTCCATACTTAACTGAATATTGACAAACAAACCCCATAATATAAAATCGTCTGGTTGCTTACCAGATACAAGTGACCACCTCCCAACCTATGCAATCAGACAACAACATGGTTTACCCAAACAAATAATCTGTAATAAAGTACACCATTTAACCAAATTTTTTTTTTTAAAACAAGTTTATTGTTTTAACATATAAGAGAAATATCATAACAATTTTATACAAATAATTAAAAATAGGTATTATTATAATATTCAACAAAACAACTAAAGTATTTACAAAGACATCCACTACAATCAGATCAATTAATTAAACTAAAATACTGTGCTATTGAAATTAGAATTTTTTTAACAAATTTTGTAAATTATCCCATACAATAAAATAAGATGTTTTTCTAATTGTGTTTATTTCCATATGGCACACTATATTCATAACATTTTTAAATTCATTGAACGAAGGAGGTGTATCTGAAATCCAATTTCTAGTTATTATTTTCCTAGCCACTGCTAGAATAGACCATAACAAGGGAAGCTTAACCTTTTTAACACTTTGAGGTACAGGTGTGTTGAATAATATAAGAGATTTAGAAATAATGAAATTATCTGTAAAAAGAGCCTGCAAAAATTCATTAATTGACTTCCAGTATTCTTTCAATTTTATACAGTCATAAAACATATGAGCCCAGTCAGCATTAATTTCTACATTACATCTCTTACATAGATTATCTTTATTATTTATTTTATTCATCATCAAAGGTGTATAAAAAGATCTATGTAAAATTTCCATGTATAAAGTCTCCAGACAATGGAAGATGTAGTTCTATAAGCAGATTCCAATATATATTGTTTATCTTGTTGATTTGGTGGGTCCCCATTAATAGAAGTGAAATAATTCCAGTATGAATCTACACTGTAAAAAGTTTCTTGTCTGATAATTTTATGTATGTATGAAAGTTTACCTTTATCAGAAACTTTATGTTGTAAATTTAATATCAAGTAATCAATCAGTGTTGGAATAGATTCTTTAACTGTTATAGACATTAGATCTATTTTATCAATGAGATGTTGTCTAAAGGTCTGAACCTCTAACCAGCAAGTTTCTCTTAGATCAAATTCTTGTTTTAAGAAATCTAGATTTTTAACTTTATTATCAGATATCAACTGATACCAGTACTTTAGATCATTATCTATAGCTAAATGAGTTCCTTCAGAAGTAGATGACAAAAGCATACCCTGAGTATACATTATAGGAATACAATAAAATTCCATTCCCTATACTTAGGGTGCATGAATATAAAGTTACGATAACTAATAATAATATTTAATGGGTAACAAACCATATGTTTAGGTGTAATAGGTGAAGTACAAAATTCCTTTAGTAACCATAACATGGAGTTATTTACAATCATATTTTTATGTGTTAAGGAGATTTTCATGAAGTGCATACTAATTAGCTCCCAATAATCTTTCCATTTTTACATATGACTGATCTATTAATAAAGTAATAACTTTTATAATAGAAGAGATAGTATATAAATTAAAGTCTGGAAAAGAAATACCCCCTTGAGACCAGCTATTAGTATGTTTCTTTAATGCAATCCTAGGTCTATTAGGTGCCCATAAGAAATTTAACATTAGTGTATTCAGTTTCTTGATAATTATTTTTGTAGGTGGAAGTATTATTGATTGTATTAAGTATAAAATCTTGGGGAATATTATCATTTTAATAATTGTAAGTCTCTCCTCCATAGAAAAAACATATTATTCCAGGTATTAAAAAGATTTTGTATATTAAGAAAACAGGTATTATAATTATTATATATAATAGATTTAATATCTTTAGATAGTATTATACCTAAATAAGTTATCTGACCTGAATTGGGTACATATTTAGTAAAATCACTAATGAGAATATTTTTTGTGTATATATAGGTAGTATTTTAGTTTTTTTCTTCATTGAATATTAAACCAGAAATACTTTTGTAAAATTCATCATTTTATCAAATAGAGACTGCATAGAAGAATTAGATCCCAAGCTGATGTAATTAGAACATCATCTGCAAAAGTTGAATTTTGATGTTGTATTTTCATCTATTTCAAAACCTCTATGTCAGTACTTGTTTCTGATCAAATTAGCCTAAGGCTCCATTACTAAAGTGAATAATAGTGGAGAAAGTGACATCCTTTTTGTTTTGTACCTTATACTAAGTATTTTGTGAAACATATGTTCCTACCTTTAATATAAGCCAATCTTCCTTTGTATAAATGCTCAATTAGATTTACAAATACATCTGAGGAAGTTTGTGCATTTCATTAAGGTAAACAGATAGTCCCAACTTACTGAATCAAATGCTGAACTTATATCAAGACTAATAAGTGTTAAATCTTTCTTTTTCCTATTTGCAAAATTCCATAATGTTAAAAGTTCTTCTTATATTATCAAAAGTATTTATATTTACAATGAAGCCTGGTCTGATCTATATCTATAATGCCAGGAATGATTGTCTTCTCAATCTATCAGCAAAAATACTCTCATAAACATTTTATAATCAATATTAAGTAATGAGATGTAATGTATATGAAGAACATCTAGTTGGATCTTTATTAGGTTTTAAAATTGGTGAAATAAAATGTATATTGCCAAGATGGGGGGGTTATTAACCAGTTTGGGCCAAAAATAAAACCTTATGTATTACAATGAATATGTACTTTTAGAAAGGATTTTATATATCTCTGGTATAATAATTACTACACCGCGCTTTGTTTGATTTAAGTTTATTTATTTGTGTAATAACTTGTATATGAAATACTCTTTGTCCAATAGTTTAATCTGTTGTTTATTGCTTTTTTATTCATGCGTTTGTGGTTATAAACTCCTTTATTTTATCTTTTTAGGTTCCATGTTAATGTTATTATGGTTAATTTGAAAGATTTCAAATCTATCTAGTATTTCTGGTATACTAGAAACATTCTTCTTTTTCCTTAGAGAAAAGATTTCTTTGATATGGTTTTGTTTATTCAACCTTTTTGTTTTATTTTTAAGTCTATGTAAGTATTTGGGGGTTATTGAATAAGACAAACTTGTATTTCTCTAAAGTTATTTTAACTTTACGAGTTAAAATTTCTTTGTATTTCTCATTTAGTTTGTTTATTTCTTCAATAACTTTCTTGTCCATAATATTTTCTTTATTATTATGTTTATAAGAGTCTAATTTACTTTGAATATCTAACAATTCCTTATCCCAAGATTTCCTTTTATTATTATACCATCTGATACTTTGTCCATATAGATATGATTTTAAGGCATCCCAAACATAAACAATGGAGACTTCAGGAGTATTATTTATGTCTAGAAAATGTTTTACTTCTGAAAGTATATATTCTTTATAGTCTTTTAGTTGAGTTAAGTATGCTGGTATCCTTTTGATCTGAACATTATGAGTATTTTTTATCATGAATTCAAAAACAATTGAATTATGATCAGATATAGGACATGAAATGATTTTGGAATTAATTAAATCTGTTACCATCTGGTTAGAAATAAAGACCCTATCTATTTTTGAATAAGTTTTGTATCTGTTAGAAAAAAAGGTGTATGGTAATGATTTTGAATCTATCTGATTATTAATATCATTCAAATGATAAGAATTAGCAAAATCATTTAAATGTTTTGCATTAGATGTAATTCTTCTTTTCCTATAGTGGTAGTATCACTTTCATGTAGTATACAATTAAAGTCACCAGCTAAAATAATATCTCCTATAGAGAATGATATGATCTTATCAAGATGATGTTTCACTGTATTAATACCAATTCCAGGTATCCAATATACATTAATTAAAGTGTAAGTCTTCCCATTAATTTGTATTGTAACCATACAAAACATTCCTTTGTCATCCTGATAAGACTTAATGGTTTTAGGAATGGGCATACTTTTATTCCATAAAATAGCCACTCCTCTTTTTTCTGAGTGTGCTCTGAACTAACCAATACTGTATATTATTGTGGCTAGTTTATCAATATCTTTTTCAAGAGATGGGTTTCTTGCAGGAAGACTAAGTTGGCCTTATGTAAATTAATGTATCTTATTAGGCTTGCCCTTTTGGATTATTCAATCCATTAATGTTTAAAGAAATTCCTTTTAAAGATGTCATTTGGCATTTTAAAACTTAAGAATCTTATGATCAAAATAACAAATAACAAGATAAGTAATGTTACATCTCCTCCTTTAGGTGTACCTTTAAATATAGCTGTATTTATTGAATCTCTTATGGGATTTCGATAGGATTCAATTTTGTTTGTAGTGACAATGAATGTACAAAATATATTGTGGATGTCAAAACTATATACAAATAACAATGAACAAGTGAAAATAATGTAAGGATTAAACCTTGCATCCAGCCTGAGTTGAAAACTCCAACTTAGAGTAGTATTTACCACTCAAGTTAACCCCTACCCTAAGCAGCAGTACCTCAGCTACCACCTTATCAATTTAATACTAGTTATATTTAACTGAGGTTAACAGTTTTCAATTCAATTATCTAGCAAGACAAGACTACACATTTGGTAAAACAGCATCATATAAACTAAAATAAACCTTCTTTTTTTTTTTTTTTTTTAAAACTGTTTTTACTACTATATACATCTATGTAATATATAACACTTGTATTCAAATAGCATTCAAATAATCTTGATGTTAGAAATCAAGAGGAGAGAAAAATAAGTTCTAACATTCATTTAAATCAAAAACTTTGGCTAATATGATTCAGACATTACATCTATTTTCTGTCATGTGAATTATCAACAGCTTTGAATTGCTTGTATATGAGCATTTACTCAAACTCATTATTGTCAATAGAATAAAATATTGTATTCATAAAATTATTATAAATCATATTGCATAGTTATGCAGATTCTCAGAAACACCTATTTATTATAAAAAAAAAGCCATACACATACACAGACACACACATACATATACACACACACACACACACATACACACACACACACACACACACACATATATATATATATATACATATACACACGCACACACATATATATATATATATATATCTGATCTCACTGAGTTGTGTGTTATAGATACTATGTCCCTAGAATAAATCTGTCTGCTTTATACAAAATAATGCACAGCAAACACATATTAGTAACCAGATTTTACACTGCTTTAAAATATATCACATGACATTTCTTCCAGAATAGAGTTATAATTATTTATGCTTGTCAATCATATGAATTAAATGAGTTATAGTAAAGTATATGTTTGGACACAAGTTTTTAACACAGATTATTATGCTACTGTTAAGTAGATTTTCAAAACATTTAAATAAATGTTTCATTTTCTATGCCTTCTAAAATAAGATATTTACTTACAGAAACTACATCATAAACTCATATAACTGACATATTTTATGAATAGAGTATTTTTCCTGAATCTGTGGTGTGTCAGTGTGATAACCTTGTCAATGTTTATACTAACTGCTTTCAGTTTCTCTGTGAAAATTCTGAGTGAAGCTTTGAGGAAACTCATGGACACTATGCATGGGACAGCCCACATCCCAGATTGTCTCCCTTAACATTTTGAAACTTATTAAAACTTATGGCAAACATTCATTTTGTCAAATGAGTAAAATATTGTATTCATAGAAATTATTATAAATCATATTGGATAGTTATGATTCTCAGAAAAAAGCCATCACACTACACACACACACATACATACACACACACACACACACACACACACACACACATATATATATATATCATCTCACTGAGTTGTGTGTTATAGAGCTCTATCCTATTAATAAGAATAAATCTGTCTGCTTTATACAAAATAATGCAGCAAACACATATTGGTAACCAGATTATACAATCATGCTAACCTACTGCTTTAAAATATATCACATGACATTTCTTCCAGAATAGAGTTATAAGATTATTTATGTTTGTCAATCAGATGAATTAAATGAGTTATAGTAAAATTATATGTTTGGAACACAAATTTTAACACAGATTATTATGCTGCTGTTATATTTTCAAAACATTTAAATAAATGTTTCATTTTTTATGCCTTCTAAAATAAGACATTTTGCTTACTACAAGAAATTACATCATTTAAACTCATTATAACTGACATATTTGTGAACAGTGTTTTCCTGAATCTGTGTCAGTGTGATCTTTGTCAATGTTTATACTAACTGCTTTCAGTTTCTCTGTGAGAATTCTGTGAGTTGAAGCTTCTGAGTAACTCATGGACACTGTGCATGAGACAGCCCACATCCCAGATTGTCTCTCTTAACATTTTGGGGAAACTTATTAAAACTAGTGACAAACATTCATTTAGCAGTGTAAATGCATCTAAACATGACAAACCTCACAATGTATTCCACAGATTACAGCCTCTATGCAAGTGAAATTAAACTCAAAATTACCAACAAGCAATAAAACTCAGCATTCTTCTCCCAACTCAATTTTCATACAAATCCTTATTATTCACTGTGTCCCACACAGTCAAAAGCATTTCTATATATTAATAAAGAAAAGAAAAGAGTAGAAAATAAAAGGGTGAGGCAGAAATAAAAAATGTAAGAAGCTATAAGAAGTATATACAATGGAATGTTACTTACTGTTTATATTAATAGAGTTAAAAATAAAACATATTATTTACTATTATTTAGTTCTAATTATTATTAGTTAAAGCATGACAGATTATTTACAAACAAGCATAAGCAGTATAATCAAAAGTATAATTAGAAATAGCATTTGAAGAACTTATAAACTTTTACAAGGAAATAAATGTTATTATTCTATTAATGATATTTTCATTACTGTTCTCTCCTGCCCTCCCCACCCTTTACCCACTACATAATCTAAATAGAATGTCATTGTTTAAAAATAATAAAAGAAGAGGAAAAGAAAAAAAAGGTAAAGATAAAAATGTATCAAATTACTAACCTTACTTTTCAGAAAGAAAAACAAATTATCACATCCTGCCATTAAATCCTCAGGCATTTTGACTGGTTATGAAACAAAACATTTCTTTGCACATAGAGAATAACTTTGATTAAATCTTTTCAAAATATTTGTGGCTTTCTGGAAATGCAGGAACTATATTTAAAAAGATTAATAATGAACTAAATGATGAGAGAGAAAAAAACAAATCATTTGTTTTTAGTCTCTTCTTCTTCTCTGAAGTCTTCCAAGCTTCAGTTGCCAATCTCTTTAATGAAGGACTAGCCCATTCCATTTCTTCTATTTTATCCAAAATCTTATAATTTTTTGCTAAACAGTAAAGCAGAGTCTAAATCATCGAAGGACCATCAGGAAGGAAGATTTTAAGCTTGGCAGGAAACAGAAGGTATGTTTTAAACTGTGCTTTTTTAAGCTCCCTTATTAGTGGCAGAAAAACTTTTCTTTTAGCTATTACCATGGAAGAATAGTCATTGTCAAAACGCACAGTTGTCTCATTAATCTTAACAGGAGCTTTAGCCCAAGCAGATTTAAGGACCATCTCTTTATCAAAAGATGATAGAAATCTAACTATAACTGATCTAGGATAGTTTTTGTTAGAGTTAGTATTAGCTATAGATCTATGTGCTCTTTCGATACCAAAAGAGAATGCTTCTGGTAAATCTAAAGTTTTAGGGAGCCATGTTGTTAAAAAAGAAGTAATATTGTTACCTTCAATATTTTCTGGCAGTCCAAAAATCCTAATGTTATTATTGCGCCTAGATCTATTTTCCAGGTCATCCAGCTTTGTTTGTAAATGTGTATTTTGTTTCAGCAGAAACTCAATGTTGATTTCCTCTTCTTGTATTTTATTTTCCATGTCATTCACAGCTTCTTCTATGCCTGTCATCTGGATCTTCTGTTGTTGCAGGTCCATATGTAACAAGTCTATTTGTTTTGTAGTTTTTTCTATGAAAGTGTCTATTTTAGTATCCATTTTATCCATCTTAGCAGTAAGTTGCTGGATTATAATTATCAGAGACTGAAGTTCTTTCTTGATGCTGGAGTCTTGAGAATTTGTCTTACTGGAACTCATTTCAGACTGATAAACTGACAGGAAAATTTCCACAGTGATTTCTGACAGGAATATTGTTAAAATTTTCTTTTTTTTTATATAGTTCAAGAACTATATAAAACAAACATATTTAGAAAGAAAATTTTTTCTTCAAAATTAATTAAGTAATTAATTCCTGTCAATGTAATGAAATTGGTGGAGCTGAAGAAATCTGCTGCTATCCTGTGTTCATCCTTGGCCACACTCCCCCCATTTAACCAAATTTGACAAAGAAACATTTATTACAGCCCTGTCCCACTACAATGACCCTAGGTGAAGCAGTTACACACTTTTCAATTACATTTTCCTAAAAATACTAAATGATTTCACACCAGTTAGGACAGGATGGGTAAAAACTTACACAGCATCCTGGCTGATAAAAGAGCCAAACAGCTCATGCTGCAAAGAGATAATGCATGGAAAGAATGGTATAAGAATACAACACAACATGCCTATCAAAAATATAGATATCTCAGAAACAATACCAAGATCCTTGTTAAATCTGGTTAAAAATCATACTACAGTAATCTCCAAAAAAGCACAAGGTTTTTTGGTCCTCTCTATATAATATAAACTATTCTAGCCATAACATGTCTGTCTACCTCAAACAATGAAAAGTCCATTCCTACTCAGTTCAACACTTCTT
>NW_025053861.1:0-8592 GCF_019279795.1 Protopterus annectens
TCCCGATTGGGAACATCACAGGGTCAACCCAAGGGACCTACAAAGCTTTTTCTCCTTTTTAAAGGGCCTTTTTGGGGCAAATCATTTGGATCTACACCATCGTTTCAGTTTAGAATACCCTGGTAAACCCGTAGCACCTAAACATAATTTTTTAAAAAAAAAAAATGGGTTTAGGACCCAGAGATTCATCTCAGATGTCAACCAGCCACGATCGGAGACCCAAAGAACTGACAGCCGTGTCACGGTACAGCCAGACATATGCACCCCAGCGTGTTCAGGGTTGACGACAGCTGTCCAGAATGCGGACATATGTACAGATATTCCCATATTGTAGAGTCCATAGAGGTGCCACATCCCATTCCCGCACATCCCGGATGTAGGGGTTTCCCGAGGGCTGCAGCCATGTGATCCTGGGTATGCAGAAACGGGCTCGTGTTGTTGGCAGATAATACATTGTCCCGCACGTGAGGGATGTGGAGTAACGCCTTACTCCCCACCGATAGTAAAGCATCCACGCTAATGCAAATGCAGGTGTGAAATGTGTACTGCTCCATACCAGTGTCAGTAGACAATGCGAGGGATGGACAAGCGAGGACCAAGATGGCACCCAAAACCCGCGAACCTGGTGTAACCACACAGCTGCAGTGAGGCATAACACAGGTAATACAGATGGGGAAACCAGTAGACACTCCCCATACAAAGCCAGACCGCTGTGCGAATACCCGCGATAAAAGCTGTCAATCTGCCAGCCCCGGGAATGGGTATCACACATCTCGCGGAAATAATGGGTGACCTGTGGAACACATACCAATGGCACAATATCAACGTCAGATAGGAAAGCCATACGATGGTCAAACTATGGCGTCCCCACCAATGAAGAACATCCTTCGGTGAAGTAATAGTGTTAATGTCAATTGACCATGGAATACACATACTCCACATCAAAGACCCGGTGGCACCTTATGGCACACAAAGCACGACACACATAGGTAGATGTAACAGTCAACGTAGACGTTTCGTCCATGACAGGTCACATGTGGTATCCAAAGGTTATTTTATTTATTTATTTTATTTTACATTTGTTAACCGGGAGAGTCCGACTGGATACATGTCCATTTTCAGTGGAGGCCCGGGGAGAAAAGCTCCAAGTACATAACAGACATATGAACATTGTTAATGCAAAAAAAGGAAGATAGTTGAGTTCTAAATACAATATAAAGATACATCACATCTTGGGAAAACAACAGCAGCAAAAAAAAAAACATGGTCAGTTGCACAGCCTTTTTAAAAAATGTTAAGGATAGTGAGGTAAGAGAAGGGTAAATGATAGTGGTTAATCAGGTTTGGAACAGGGACATTGCCAGAGAGTATTGAGATGGGGTTTAAGTTTTGAATTGTAGAGTGAGGGTTCTGGTGAGCATGGTGGTGGGAGTTCCACATTTTACCTACAAAGTTTGAGAATAAAATCCCCAGCAGAATTATTGGCTTTGGTAGTTTGAGCTAAGATCTTATTGGAGGGCAAATTTGCAGGTTAATATAGGGTGAATGATGTTTCAGAGCTGGTGTTTTCTCTGGGTGATACATATCTGGTGAGCCATTTTGAGTTGGTTGAAATGGAGTTGGCAGGAAAACTCTAACCACCCTAGTTGCCAAGTTAGTGCAGTGGTGCCTAATGGTGGAATTTGTGGCAAATCTAGCTATGTGATTGTAAAAAGGGCAAGTTTTTTAAAGGGGTTTGTCTTGTTTGGGTTTTGTAAAGAGGCATAGAAAAGAGTTGATAGTAGGGTGTGCTGGCAATTGTAATTTTAGCGTGAGGAGTGAAAAGTGACATAGAGAGACCAAGTTTTATTGATAGTTTTGATGGTAAGATTGAAATGGGTGTCAAATTTAAGGGAGTTATCAATGGTAACACCTAATAGCTTTGTGTGAGCTTCGGTGATATAGTGATTCCATTAGAGGATGTAATAGAGAAGGGGGAAAAGTCTTGTTAGTGGGTGAGAAAGTAAGTAGGGTTGGGGTTGAGAACTAGTTGTCGACTTGAGAACCATCATTAGGTTGAAGGTGTCTTGGGTTGAAGCAGTGAGGTCTGCCAGGTTGGAGGCAGTGCTGATGATAGTCAATCATCTGCATATTGAATGCATGTGGCATGGGGGTGATCAGGTCATTAACAAAGATGGTGAAGAGAAGAGGGCCAAGAATAGATCCTGGGGATCTCCATAGACATGTAAGCATCACCGTAGGCTGTGAGACGCAACATAACATAGACGTCCCCGGCTTTATATATCTCCCCCCTTACACTTCCTTGTGTTACTTTCTGCGCAAACATTGCACATGTAACCACAGCACAGTCCGCACCGACGCAATGTTAACCACCCACACATATGTTAACACCTCAGAAGGCATCCTATTAACACATGTATCATATGTTATTGTACTATGCAATACCCATTCCATGATTTAACAATGTATATGGCAGATATGCATAGCATATCACTGTAATACAGCGGGACATAACTGAAA
Organism: Protopterus annectens; assembly: GCF_019279795.1. Taxonomy (NCBI): domain Eukaryota; kingdom Metazoa; phylum Chordata; order Ceratodontiformes; family Protopteridae; genus Protopterus; species Protopterus annectens. The sequence continues at coordinate 2,521 of NW_025053861.1, forward strand.
GAGTGGACAAATGTGTGCTAACCACAGCTGTACCTAAACTCCATTCCCACGGGCTTGCTCCACCTGCCTCCAAAAAAGGCCTCATCTGTGTTCCATCAGTCAAACCTGGTGTGTGGCCAACCCTCCACCTACTAATACAAATAGATCCGCATTCTATAGCATAGCTGATGAGGTCCCCCCTCTGGTATTACAACCTGGACGCCAAACACCCACTGTAGCAATGCCTTTTGATGTGCCCACATCCGCCGTAGGCATAAACAATCCCGGGTGGCCAGGGGCCGCACAGGGCCACCTGTCCAGTAGGTGTGTCATGTAGGTATACCAAGATGATGTCACCATGTGCTTGGTGGTGGCCAAAGGGGCCCTACAGCCTAGGGCAGCAGTCATCTAAGTCCGCACGTAAAAGGGGTAGGTCTGCAGGTATGTGCAGACGGGACATGAAACAGCGGACCACAAGGATTACCCATGGTGGCACACATGCACAGATGGCTGTAGCGGACACACACGCCATGCATACAGCACAGGTAGACATACACACACCATAACTAGCCAAGTACACACAAGGTGTATGGCGGTATGGGTACACTGTCAGGACAGCAAGGATAGCTGTCTGTCATGATATCCAGCAGATGTCAAGTGTTCTGGAATACGGACGTGCTGGACAATGAGTGGATACGCAACGCACACAGTCATATGTGTCAGCCGTGCAAATATGCGATACATGGAAAAACAGCGCCATGCTAGAGCAGCATTACGCCACAACAGGTACATAGATATACAATGACAGAGATACAGACGGACACATGTGGCAGGCCGGGTGTAATGTACACAGCATCACCCCACCACACCATAGCATGGTATGAGATCACGCACGGCAGTCAGACCACAACAGTACACAAACAGTACGAACTGACACCATCCAGAAACACAGGGATGGCGGCAGGATGGTGTGTTCTGCTAAACCAAAAGGGATAGATGAACCCATGCAGCTGGGGCATGGACACACACACATGGCAGGGGATGGTGTTGACCACACCCCCCCATACCCCAAAGCACAAACATACACAGGTATGGGAAAGCGCTACCACCGAGCACACCACCAGAGGCAATGTACATGTGGGTGACATCCGTAAGACATGCTGATAGCCAAGGTATGTGTTGCCCTAAAAGCATGTTCCTCTGCAGAGGCAGCTGGAGACACACACACACACACACACACACACACGGAAGGGCCGCGATGAACCTACGCCTATCTACATGAACTCACTACAGTATGAAGCATTTACAGAACGCGCTACCGAGTTTACTGAGCACAGCGCTGTCAGAGGCATACTTCTAGGCTGGTGACATCACTCCTAAGACAATAGCTGGCAATAGCCAAGGTATGTGTTGCAAAGCGTCTAAAAGCATGTTCATCTGCAGAGGCAGCTGGAAACACACACACACACGGAAGGGCCGGGAGTCGAACCTACGCCTATCTACATGAACTCACTACAGTATGAAGCATTTACAGAACGTGCTACTGAGTTTACTGAGCACAGTGCTATCAGAGGCATACTTCTAGGCGGGTGACATCACTCGTAAGACAATAGCTGGCAATAGCCAAGGTATGTGTTGCGCGCCTAAAAGCATGTTCATCTGCAGAGGCAGCTGGAAACACACACACACACACACGGAAGGGCCGGAGTCGAACCTAGCCTATCTACATGAATTCACTACAGTATGAAGCATTTACAGAACTCGCTACCGAGTTTACTGAGCACAGCGCTGTCAGGGCATACTTCTAGGTGGTGACATCACTAAGACAATAGCTGGCAATAGCCAAGGTATGCAAGGTCTAAAAGCATGTTCATCTGCAGAGGCAGCTGGAAACACACACACACCCCCCCGGGGGCGGAGTCAACCTGCCTATCTACATGAACTCACTACAGTATGAAGCATTTACAAAACGCACCGAGTTTACTGAGCACAGCGCTGTCAGAGGCATATTTTAGGCGGTGACATCACCGAAGACAATAGCTGGCAATAGCCAAGGTATGTGTTGCCCAAAAAGCATGTTCATCTGCAGAGGCAGCTGGACACACACACACACACACACACACGGAGTCGAACCTACGCCTATCTACATGAACTCACTACAGTATGAAGCATTTACAGAACCCCCACCGAGTTTACTGAGCACACCCTGTCAGAGGCATACTTCGGGGGGTGACATCCCCGAAGACAATAGCTGGCAATAGCCAAGGTATGTGTTGGGCGCTAAAAGCAGTTCATCTGCAGAGGCAGCTGGAAACACACACACACACACACACACACACAAAAAAAAGGGCCGAGTCGAACCTCCCCTCCCAATGAACTCACTACAGATGAAGCATTTACAAAACCCCCCGGGTTACTGAGCACAGCACTGTCGGGAGGCATCCCCCTAGGTGGGGGGACATCTGAAAACAATGCTCCAATGGGGAATAAAACAGAGTCGCAGTCACGCAGCCTGTTACCATCCCAAGGGGGCCAGTAACACATTATTGCCAGTCGGGAATACCAAATTACTACTGATCAGTACATCAAGGGATACGGGATGCACCACATGACAGTTTACCCTATGAGAGGGCACCCGGGCGGCAGGATGTAGGCAGAATGGGGATGACAGCCACATATGTGTCACCTGATGGTCACCAAGCTATGCAGGATGCCATTGGCCATGGCTACACCCCCAGTAGCAGACAGGGGGCACTTTGTACCCCCTTTACTGGCCATGCTTCCCACACCGGGGTTGCAAAGGGAGACAGACATGCTCACGGGTATCAACGCGGTCGGGGGGTGCACTGTACTGTGTTTTATCTACACAGCTGCTTACTGGGCATGCTCAGACACTTAGACTGGGCACAGAGCAGACATGCATACACATGGGCGGCATGGGTGGCAGAATGTGGACCGTGGGTGGGCCACACAACAGCAACCCCATGCCACAGGGGGGCCCGTTGCAAAGGGGGATACAGTCATGCCCCCGGGTTTTACTGCATTTGGGCGGTGTGCACTGTACTGTGTGCCTATCTACACAGCTGCTTACTGGGCATGCTCAGACACTTAGACTCGGCACAGAGAAACATGCATACACATGGGGCCGGCATGGGTGGCAGAATGTGGATCGTGTGTGCCCAGCCACACAAAAACAACCGGCCATGCCACAGATGTGGCCTTGGCGGGGATACAGGCATGCCCAAACCAGTCGGGCGGGTGTGCACTGTACTGTTTTCCATCTACACAACTGCTTACTGGGCATGCTCAGACACTTAGATTTGGCACAGAGACATGCATACACATGGTGCGACAGCATGGGTGGCAGAATGTGGACCGTCGTGTGTGTCCAGCCACACAACAGAAACCCCGGGCCACCAAGACAGGGCCCGGCGGGAATATCCAGGTGCATTTAACCATGGGTAGGAGTGCCCTACATTTTGTTGCACGCTACAGACCACCCACCCAAACTCAGGATACCTGCACAGCCTCCTGAGGACACTGGTGAGTGTGCATGCTCTCACAACAGCACCGGGGGGACATCAACCACCCATACATAGACCGAAACATTACCCATGACACAACCCCCTACGCCACAGGCCCCGGTGTTAAACACGTGACTGCTGTGAAACAACCATGAACCATACCCACTGGGGGGGGACGTATACCAGTTCTGGCCATTACACATGGGGAGGATATGCCCACACAGGATGTACATCCCTCAATGGTGATATCAGACCATATAGTGGATCCACTGGTAATCCACATCCTCCCCCCCGGCATGGGAGACCAAAGTGAGACCTCCCACAGCAAACCACACACACATACGACCGTGTGGTACCCTACAATCCTCCATGCCAGTGGTAAAAAGGCCGCACTGCCAAACCCCTTACGAATGCCTTCTCTGAGCCCCCCCGGGGTTGTCTGCCCCAGGCGATCAGGATAACATCAGGCCCTTGTCCACCAAAGGTAGGCCAGGGTTTGGGGCCCCCAGCCACTGACAAACTGTACATCAACAGTTGGAGCTAATACATAAAGGCAATATCAGTACCAGGAAGCCATCACCCATTCATACCGGCCACACATACAATCATCCAAGGCCCCTTGTGGGGTGGTACTGCAGAGGGCACATGAGACAACCATAGGGCCTTCCCTTTAAATTGGGAGGGACATGGGTGGGGCACAGTCATGGCGGGAAAAGATCCAGAATGGTACAACGGTCACTGCACCCACAGACATTGTCAACAAACCAGCGGACATGTTCCATGCATACATCCACCCCAAGAGGGGGCATATCCATCCCACCAGTCTAGCCTCCCCAAAAATCTCATATGCCCTGGAGTGATCTGATCTCTGTTAGATGGTGGACACAGCACTAATGGGCCCCCATGGTGTCCCTGGCTGTGTGCTACCCAACCTCAGTGAGGGCCTCACCCCACACATAAGGCTGCTGTGTCATGTTAGCCTTACTACGGGCTAGGTCCTCGCTGGATGGCATAGGGACTGTGGCCCCCCTATGCCAGGGTATGCTCTTATGGACTGAGACAGCCCTATCAGCTTGACAAGCCTTGCTGCAAAGCTGGGGGGGTCCATACAGGTGCCCATGAATACAGACAGTGGTGTACAGCCAATCGGAACATACCCACAAACTTAGTCAAGGGCAGATCCTGCCTCCCAAACCTGCTCCCTGTCTGGAGCGGTCACAAGGCCATTGATGGGGGTAGCGGTTTGCACACACTACCATGACCTGGTGGGGGTTCAGAACACACCCATGGGGACTCATGGAAAGGCTCCCCGGACATGTGGGGACATATGTCACCATGGTTCTCAGAATGGTTGGAGGTCACACCACACAGGGTTTGTGTTCCTGGTGCCATGTCAGACTCAAGCTGGTCTCAAGTGGAGGCCCACAGGGCTCAGTCCGGGGCCCCTGCTTCGGCATTCGACCCCCAATGTGCATGCAAACATAGGGGATTGTGGCAGACAAGGTATGCAGATGACTGCACACCGCCACCATACCCAACACCCCATCGGGACATCCACCTAGGGCATCATAGACATGGATAACTGGTGCCAGAGCCATGGCCTGCTGCTACATGCCAAAAAGGTGCAGACCTACCCAGTGGAAGGACATGTTTGCCCCCGTAACATGTGGTGGTAATCCATTCAACATGGTGGACGTGTTCATGGAAATGGGTACCACACCTGTCAGTAACCTCTGTCAACACACACTATGCCAATGTGGGTGGGAAGACATTCCACTGTGGCCACCTGGTCTGGAGGGAATCACATCACATGGGGTGTTCATTGTACCCTGTACACATGACACACCAGAGCAATGATTGGGGACAATGGCACATCTGGGCTGTACCTAACCTGACACCTGCAGCACTCGGAAGGACCACAAACTTTCCCCACACGGGGGTAAAGGTGCTGGACATGTGTCACACTGCCCGACCAAAAGGGGCTCCCGGGTGTATACCTTCCCAGCCCCGCTCTGTGGTGATCTGTGCCTGACATAAAGGCCATGTCCAACCTGGGTGACATGGACATGTTCCACCTCCTAGGCTCGGGCAAACATGGCCACAGAAGCGACTGTCAGACACCTCACCACAAAGATGACTAGGACTGGGGGAACAGGGTCAACCCCCAGACCCCTACAACACGGAGAGGATTGGCAGCCCATGTGAAGCAGAGGCCTGACTGCCTTTGTCCAGGGGTAATCGGGTGGATGTGTGATCATAGGTATGCACCAGGCTCATCTCTGTGTCAGTGCTGGACAGGGGACAGGAGACTGATGGATGTGTATCCTCATCCTAAGGGGGGTTAGCAGCCACACACAGTCTTGCTAGGTTTACACATGCCGTAGGGCACATAGCCTGGGATGTACGTGGGCCCATGTACCTATGTAGGGGTCCATGCCGGTTGGGGGACCTGTGCTATGCTGATATTGCCAGATGTGCCTGTGGGTACCCCCCTACACATGGGGAACTGTAACAGTGCTCCCAGTAGGCACATGCAAGTACAACATAATTGGCATGGGTTAACTGAAAA
>NW_025053862.1:0-9377 GCF_019279795.1 Protopterus annectens
CTACCGAGTTTCAAATGCCCAGGGTATGAACCACACCCAAGAAACTGACAACCCAATCTCAGACACCTGCTTCCTTGCCTCAGTCTCAAATGCTTAAAATGGCAGAAGACCTTATAATGCTGATTAGGGGAAGCCAAGCTACCTCTTCAAAAAGAAAGAGATCTGTCCCTAGTAGTTTTACCTGAACAGGAGTCTGTTGACTCTGATGCATCTGAATATGAAGACATGCAACCCCTCTCTGCTTATGAGGATTCTGATGCAGAGGAATCCACCCGAGGACTTTTCCTTTGGGGAAACCCTTCATACTTTAAGGGAGCATTTCCAGTGGGAATGTCAGGACTACCCTCAGTCTAAAAAGAGACTCTCAGAATTCTTAGCCCTTCCACAGCACAGACCCCTGGCCATACCCCTGTCCTGGATGATGTGGATGATGTTTTCATGGAATCTAGTTTGACTCCTGACACCCTCCCTCCTGCTCCCAGAAAACCTGACGGGTATGACATAGTCCCTGACTCACACAAATTTCTTTTCAAAAATCCATGCTGACCCTGAGGTAATAACCTCTCAAGGGCCTAAAGGAATCAAAACAACTTTGCTAAGAATCCCATCCCCTCAGATAGGGATTCCCGAGCACTAGACAGATAGGGTAAAAAAGTATACACCTCTGCTACTCTTGCTGTCAGAGCACTAAACTGTCAGTTCCATATGCTAAAATTTCAGCAACATACCATGGAACTCCTCAAACCAAAGATATCATCCTTTCCTGCTTGTGCAGAACATAAAGAGTTACAAGAGTTGATACATTCTGCAAGCCAAGTAAATAAGCACACCTTACACTGTGGTTTTTACACCCTAGAAGCTTCTTGCAGGGCAGCATTCACTGGTTCTGTCCTTAGAAGGCATGCTTGGCTTAAGGAACAACCCTTGCCAGACCATGTCAATTCTAAATTATTGGATGCACCCTTGCACAAAGACATCTTATTTGGCACCAAGGCAGAGGAGGTCTTAAAAAAGATGGAAGAAAAAGCTAAATCTATGCAGCTAGTTAAGGATTTCCTACAGGTCCAGCCACCCAGGTTCAGTAGGCATTGCCTTTCCAAACACTGGTCCTTTCCTGCCCCCTCCAGGTCAGTTCAGCTCAGACCCCGGGGAAGCAGACCCCCCCAGACAGCAGCCACAGGGAATGCAGAGATCAAAGCAGTGGAGTTCCACCACTTCAAAACCAGGGAGTTCTAAATCACCCCCTCATGGTAAGAACTCACAATGACTCTCCTCTCCCACCCACTCGCTCTGCCCACCTGCACTTGCTTCTAGGAGGAAACTCGCTTTGCACACAAGCACCTGGGCCACCATTACCAACGACTGCTGGGTCCTCACCATAGTGTCCCAGGGATACAAATTTTCGTTCCACACTTTACCAACCCCAAAAGGGTTCCCAGATCTTCCTCCAAATGAGTGGGCAGAGGTGAAAAAGCAAGCCCTTTCCCTGCTGTCCATGAGTGCAATAGAGCATGTTCCTGCAGCACAGATAGGCCAAGGTTTCTACTCCCCATCCTTGATCTATCCATTCTAAACACCTTCCTGGTGCTACCAAAATTCAAAATGCTCACCCTCCAGCAACTACTTCCTATGCTCTTCAAGAATGCTTGGCTAGCCACCCTAGACCTAAAAAAGGCCTACCTCCACATTCCTATCAGGAAATCATGCAGGAAATACCTACGTTTCGGGGCAGGATCTCTGCATTTGCAGTTCTCTGTGCTTCCCTTTGGCTTATCTACTGATCCCAGAGTTTTCACAAAATGTCTGGCTCCCACCATTGTCTTTTGCAGACAAAGAAATATAAAACTTTACCCATACTTGGACGACTGCTTAATTCAGGAAGACAGTCAGGAAAAGCTGCTCAAGTACCTGGCCTTTGGGAAATCCCTACTGACCTCCCTAGGGTACACTATCAACAAAAATAAATCCAAACTAGTACCCATCCAAAGAATTATATTCCTGGGAGCAAGCCTGGACACAGCATCCCAGATGGCATTCCTTACATCAGAAAAGCAAACCTGCCTGACAGCCTAGTTCTCTCAACTAGCCACCAGACCCGAGTTATCTGCAAGGAAAATCGTGCAAGCTCTGGGGTTCATGGCATCTTGCATTCTACTCATTCCATATGCCAGACTGCATATGAGGAAACTTCGGTGGTATCTAAAAAGCCTTTGGTGTCTCCACTCTCAGGACCTGGAAACTCTTATACCAATGATACCTTGCCTAAGGAAAGATCTTCTTTGGTGGGCAGCAGCATGCTCCCACAACAAGGGACTACCTTTCTCACCACCCCTGCCACCCAGACCCTCACCACAGATGCATCAGACAATGCCTGGGGTGTACACCTGGACGGCAATTGCATACAGTGCCAATGGAGCCCACAGCAAATTCATCTGCACATCAACCAAAAAGAGATGTTAGCTGTCCAGCATGCATTGACAGCTTTCAGGCCCCTTCTCTCCCAGGGGCTCTCCAGATCAAAACAGACAACACCACTGTGATGTGGTATATCAACAAGCAGGGAGGGACTCATTCCTACCCTGGCCATGACCCTTTGGCACACAGCCTCAGCATGCATCTACACCTGTTAGCACAATTCCTGCCAGGCTCTCTAAATTCCCTGGCAGACAATTTAAGCAGAAATCTTCTAGACCCACATGAGTGAACAAAGAAACTTCACCCTAATAACTCAGAAATGGAGGACCCCGAAGGTCAACCTCTTTGCTTTCCACTCCATCCATCAGCTCAGCAAGTTCTGCACCAGGAAGCCTCACTGCAGGGCCTGGAAAGTGGATGGCCAATCCTTCCCCTGGGTCAACCTCTTGGTCTATGCATTTCCCCCACTAGCTTTCATTATCAGGGTACTGCTCAAAATAAGGGAGAAAACACCAAGGACAATTCTGATTGCTCCAGACTGGCCTCGCCAGCACTGGTACCCACTGCTGTGCAGCCTGTCCCCACTGCCATCATAGCATCTCCCTCAGACCCCAACCCTCCTGACCCAGAGGGAAGGAGAATTCATGCATCCCCAGTTGCAGACCCTCAATTTCGCAGCCTGGCTTATTCCATGACCACTGATCAATCTGACAATCTCTGTAAACAGGTTCTAGATGTTATACGTAAGGCTAGACGCCCTAGCACTAGAAAGTCTTATGCTGACAAATGGAAAAGGTTCTGCACCTGGATTCAGGCTAAGGGAGCTGATATGGCACAGCCTTCCCTACCTCTCATCCTGGATTACCTAGCTGACCTGCTACACAGTGGTCTCTCCTATTCCTCTATTAAAATTCATGCCTCTGCTATCTCTGCTCATTTCAACACTGAACACCCACTTTTCTCACACCCTCTGATCAAACAGGGGCTAGCAACTTGAGGCTAACCATAATAGCACCTACCCCAGCTTAGGACCTAAACTTTGTGTCGGAAAAGCTCACCCTGCCCCCCCTTTGAACCAGCAACTTCAGCAGAGTTAAAGTTTCTCTCCTGGAAGACAGCCTTGCTTCTGGACATTACTTCAGCCAGAAGAGTATCCAAGCTACAAGCACTCATGACTGTATAGCCCTTCATTATCTTCCATGATTACAGGTTGTCCCTAAGGACTAACCCATCCTTCATGCCCAAAGTGGTGTCCAGTGTGGCTCTCAACCAATCCATTCATTTGCCCACCTTTTTCCCTAACCCACAAAACACGGGGGAATGGATCCTACACTCTCTAGATGTGCGCAGACAGCTCAGATTTGATCTAGACAGGAGTAAATTATTCAGAAAGACTGATCAATTGCTAGTCAGCTTTGTTGCAGGGACAGAAGGCAAAGCCATATCCAAACAAACCATTTCCAAATGGATAGCACACTGCATCCATTTCTGTTACAGGCAACATGGGAAACCTCCCCCTAAGGGGATCAGGACTCACTCTACCAGAGCAGCCTTCACCTCTGCAGCTTTCCTCAGAGGAGTCCCCACCAGAGACATTCTGGAGGCTGCCACATGGACATCTGTTCACACTTTCTCCAAGCATTACCACCTGCCTATCTTCTCCAAATCCAGGGCAGGCTTTGCCACTGCAGTCTTGCAGGGCATCCTAGCCAGCCCCTAGTCTCCTCGACTGCCTCCACCCTTTTCCGCAGCTTTGGGAATCAACTCAAATGTGATGACTGCAGCAGTGAAACACAAAGAACATAGTACAGTTGTGTACACCTACCATAAATGTAGATGTTCGAGGTGTATTCACTGTTGCAGTCCTGGTTTCCCTCCATCCCCCTTTTCTTCTCTCTCTCTCTCTCCTTACAAGGAACGTTTTATTTACTTTCTACTGGTGGGGTTTTTCCACCATATCCTGGCTCCCACTTGGGGGCTTCTGACAGGGCAAGAAAAACTGATGTAATGGCGTCGGCCACCTTACTTTATACTACTGATGACCTGACGTCAGTCATGAAGCAACAGCAGCTGACGCAGAAATACTAAGCCTCTGGTATTCAGGCCGGCCAAGGGCTACCCTGGCAGGAAAACCCAAATGTGATGACTGCAACAGTGAATACACTTTAACATCTACATTTATGGTAAGTGTACACAACTGTACTTTATCGAAGGTGAGACCATTGTCCACCTGTGTTCCTAAGTATCTTATCACACTTTTGGTGTTTAGTGTACTGCCACCTATGCGGTAATTCATGGGTACATGGTTTTTCCCAAAGGGGATAACTATACACTTCTTGGCATTGAGCTTGAACCCATGGCTCTGGCACCAAGCATCTGTTTCTGTAATGCCCTTTGTAGAATATCCACATCATCTGGGGATTCAATAATGGCACCCAATTTGCAGTCATCTGCGAACTTTGTTAGCCAGAGTCCCTCAGTGTTGGCCTGTACTTCAGAGAAGTAGATGCCAAACAAGAGCGGTCTCAGGACTGAACCCTGAGGTACTTGACTTGTCACTTGTCTGGAGCTGGATTTGGAGTCGGCTATTTTTACAGTGTGAGTTTTGTCAGTAAGCCAGTTGGCAACCCATCGAGTGACATGATGCCCAGCTTAGTAAGTTTATCTATGATTCCAGAGTGGGGGATGGTGTAGAAGGCCTTGGTGAGGTCCACGGCTCTGAAGACTTATTTGAAGAAGTCAGTCAGGTTCAGGAGACATGGTCGGCCATTCACAAGCCCAAACTGGGTGGGGTTCAGTGTTTGAAGGTTGCCAATGTCTTTGTTTATAAGTTCCATGATAATATGTTCCATGGCCTTGCAGATCATTCTCGTCAGACTGATGGGATGGTAGTTCCCAGAATCCAAGGTGGATCCCCCCTTGTGGAGTGGGATAACTGTAGCTGTGTGCCACTCAGTGGGCACGAAGCCTGAGGTGAGGCTATGATTAAACATGATACTTAAGTGAGGTGCCAGTTCATTTTGTAGTTCATGTAATACACAGCCTGGGATGTCATCTTGTCCCATGGATGCTGTATTCTTAGCTTTGGAGAGTGCGTTTCTTACCTGTATGGCCATGATTACCAGAATTTGGCAATCTTTCTGTATTGAGATGGGCCCTTTAGGGGGTGAGATGGGGGTGAAGTTGGCACTGAATCGATCGGCCAGAATATTGGCAATGTCCTTGGGATCAGTATATTTAATGCCATTCTGATGTAGCTCAGAGCAGATCTGAGCATTGCCATTTAGATTCTTGACATAGCTATAGAATGCCTTGTGGTTGTCTTTGGAATCTTTGGCAATTTTATTTTCGTAACTAGCTTTGGAGGATTTTATGAAGGATCTCAGCTTCTTAATGAAGCTGGTAAGGAACCCCTGGGACAAATTTGTGGTTTCCCATCCACTCATCAAGGTTGCGCTTGAAGAGGGTCAGTGAGGTGCTCTGTTTGACAAGTATGGGAAGTGTATTCCAGAGACAGGGCAGCCTCTGATAGACAAACTTGTCTCTCCAGCAGATTTTGTTGATGTTGCATATTAGATTCAGGTCTTTCAAGCAGGTAGTGTGTAAGGAGTTAGATTTATGGATATGGAGCATCTCTAGTAGGGCAGGGTCCAAGATTGCCTTATAGGCAAGACACAGATCACCCCTGAGCAATCTGTACAATACCGAACAGAGTGATAGTAATTTGAGCCTGTCCATAGAGGACAGGTGTTGGAGGCCATGGATTCTCTTTGTGAGGTATTTCAGTGTCCTATCCTGTTGGTGCAGATGTTTGGAGAGGTACATACCAAATGGGGTGTTATACTCAATTATTGGTCTAATGAGGAAGGAGTATAGAGAGGTAGTAACCTTTCTTCTGGATGCAATCCCTTTACTTATGAGATGAACCAAGTAAAAGGCTTTTCTTACCACTGCCGCTACATGATGGTCGAATGTGAGGTTATCAACCTGTGTGCCCAGGTCTCTCACCACAGGTTGTGTGCTTAGGGGGTTGCTGTTGATGTGGTAATCAGTAGGGTCTGTGTTTTTGCCAAATGGTATGATATATATTTTTTTGCATTTAGCTTGAGGCCGTGACTTTGGCACCAGTCATTAGTTGCTGTGAGACCCTCTTGCAGTATGTTTACATTATTTGGGGAGTCAGTGACAGCACCCAACTTACAGTCATCCGAAAACTTGGTCAGCCACAGGCCTTTTGTTTTTGCTGAACCTCTTAGAAGTAAATGCCAAACAGTAGGGGTCCCAGGACAAATTCCTGGGATCACCACTAGTGACAGGTCTGATATTGGAGGTGGAGGTGCCTATTTTGACTTTGAGGGACCTGTCAGTGAGCCAGTTGGCGACCCACCTGAGATAGGGATTTACGCCAAATTGTGTTAGCTTTTTGATGATGCCCAAGTGGGGGTATTGTGTCAAAGACCTTGGCCAAGTCAAGGTAAGCTGTATGTACTGACTTTCCCTCATTCAGGGCCTTGATGACTGTCTCAAAGAAGTCAACCAGGTTCAACAAGTGAGATCTCCCCTTGACAAATCTGAACTGGGTGGAGTCAAGTGCTTGGAGATTGCCTATGTCCTTGTTTATGAGATCCATAATAATACATTCCATGGCTTTACAGATCAGACTTGTCAAGCTAATGGGGTGATAGTTTCCAGGGTCAGTAGTGGCATCACCTTTGTGCAAGGGGATGACAATGGCAGTTCTCTTCTCTGCTGGAATAAAGCTTGTACTTAGGCTGTGGTTGAATAGTTGTGTGAATTTTTCCAAAGAAACATAACACAAGATTCCTGGATTGACCTATTTATAAGGAATACAACAGGATAGGCAATGCTACTGCTATTTTTAGATACTCCCTTGGAAGGTTATCAACTTAATGTGAGCACGGTTTGAGTTTAGGAGTTGTTTTATATTATATAGGATGAGACTACAGGTTTGAAGGTGAATTAGACATAGTGATATGTGACTGTTGGGCAAGATTGGAATTAGAAGTTGAAATCCTTGGGTAGGAACAGTGTACTATCTATGAAATAAGAGATGAATTCTATTGCAGGTTTGAGTGAGAAGTTATTGGTAGAGGGATTATGGCTGATTTTTTGACCAGGATGTAAGACTTCCTTAATAGATAACTAGAACTTTTAAGGGTTGTATTAACGACTGTTCTGAATGTTGTTGTATTACAGCTTTTTTGTTTTCATTTATTTGCTTTTTAGTACAAATGTGGAACACTCTGAAGTTTTCGAGGTACTCTGATGTTTCATATTACTACCATATTTTACATGCAATTTCTTTATCCTGCCTTAACATTCTACTTTTTGGATAGCCAAATTGCATTATTTGTTTTAGTCTCTTCCTTATAGGAGGCTCAAGGCTATTCAGGAAAGTTGCAGTGAATTAATTTACAACGTCATCTAATGGGAGGACTTTTTGGATATTCCAATTAATAGATGATAGTGCAGTAATGAATATGTCTGGGATAAACCTGGGCAGGTTGCATGTTCTGGGCTTCTAATACCATTATGAAAACCGACCCCATTCCTAAGTCAGGGTATGATTAAAGTTCATGAAATTAGTATTGTTTCAATCTTGTACACGAGACATTGTAATCACAATGTGTAGCAATTTCAATGATCATTGCTACTTTTGTTTTTTTTTCATGAACCACTATATCTGGTGTTCCCGGACCTACTCAGGGCAGGTGTTAGCATTTTGGGGGACCCGGCAAGTGTTACGTTGGGCGCCCCAGACACTTTCAGTCTAAGTATCATTCTTCACTGTCACCCCTTCTAAGCAGCCTTTTAGTTTACACAACAGACTTTTAGAAATAGTATACCTATACAGAACTGTAAAAGCAATGCTCTTACAATTTGACAGGCCTGTGCATCAGTCTACAATCACCCATTTCACAGATTAACATTGTTGGTGACTGTAATTTAGTTGCAGTGATGACACATTACAACAGCCCTATGTACAGGGCTGTCCTACATTGAAATGGTGCCATAGGCAAAGGGCCCGATGGCACCCTCCACTACTTACTGTTTCACCCCCTGCATACATTTACCCCCTGTTCTTTACCATTGCTGGCTCCCTACACCATAGAAAATAATTTTGTCTATATTTTCTCACAATTTGCTTTGATCTTCAGCTTTTACAAGAAGCCACGGCTTTCTCTATGGTCTGAAGTATATATATAATATATATATATATATATATATATATATATATATATATATATATATATAGCATAGTAATAATTGTGTACATGTCATAGGGTTATAGATGCTCTGTGGTGCATTTTAGAGCATTTTCAAACCTTTTCATCACATGGTAGTCTGATAAAAAAAATCATGAGCTAGACAAAAAATCAGTCTTATTTTTTCAGGAAAGACACAAGTGATGCCCAAGGCTTAATGTTCAAAGCTAACAAAAATAGTAGCTCATAAGATAGCAAAGCAAATCTTTTAAAGGTTACACAAATGCATAAATAACTATTTCAGTCCTACATTGTTATGGTACAAAGCCTATTTTGAAGTTATAGGTGAAAAGTGGCTTAAGCCATTCCTGATAGGTCATGTTTCAAGCTATTTAGGAGGCAACCTGAGATACTGTTGGGGCCCATTGATGCTGTGTGTTTGGCTTCAGTGGGTCCTGCCAAGTCCTGCTGCCTACTAATAGTTATAGGGTTAAGCTTGTAATTATTTCATGGAGGAGTGGGGGGGGGGGGGTATGAGCTGAATTAATCAGCCAGCAGGTTTACTATGTCACTCTGCTCAATAAAAGTGGCACCACTGCCCACCAATTTGGCATGCTGCTGTGTGCTGCCTTTGAGGTTACAGATACAACTGTGGAAGGTCTTGTGGCTGCCTTTAGCCTCGTAATTTCCTGTTTAGTTTAATTAAGGCTTTTGTTTTTTCTGACTTTGTTATAT
>NW_025053863.1:0-8338 GCF_019279795.1 Protopterus annectens
CCCTGTAAATAACCAAAATTTTTAAATTATTTGGGAACAAAAGTTTTTCCCTTGATAACCAGCCAGTCAGATAACAGACTGCTGGACATTTTGTTTTAGTGGGGGCTGTGTCGAGGACATTACGGACATTCTGTTGTGTGCAGTACTATGGTCAGTGTATGTAGGGCGGGGGTCTGTGGCCTCACTATCCAAAAAGCCATCCTGACCCCTCACCCACCAAAGTAATGTCCCCGGGGGGCACAACAGTTTTGACTCCTAAAATGAAGATAGCAGAGCATACGGTCCCATATATAGTTATATTTCATATAATAAAAATGTATAACAACAATACCAAACATTTTAACATTTTTTCCTTTTATGGGGGGTCTGTGTGGGGTTGTGTGTGTGTGTGTGTGTGTGTGTGTGTGTGTGTGTGTGTGTGTGTGTGTGTGTGTGTGTGTGTGTGTGTGTGTGTGTGTGTGTGTGTGTGTGTGTGTGTGTGTGTGTGTGTGTGTGTTTTGTGGGTAGTGTCCATTAATCCCCAGGTACAAGGACCCACTACTGCAGGGCTGAAGAGACCCCTGTGGCTCCAGACCCACAGGTTGCAGACCCTGGGTTAGGATGATTGAACTGTATGTGTATTGCACTTATGACACATGGGCTCTGTACAGACTGTGGTAGATGCCATTGTTCTCCGTCCTTCTATCTGATGTTACATCCCCTCCAGTTTTAAACCCTTGTGTATCATATGTGGCTGTGGCTCATTGCCATTGGATGTGGGATGCATTTACTCACAGGTGTCTGCTATGCTGTGCTGTGACCTGCATGTCGACCCCACTATAATTCATGTGTTTTCCCCCCATACAATATGTATTCCAGAGTTGTGGCACTCTGCCTGTAGTTTGCCCAGTGCTTCGTGACATGCCTAGCAGCCTACTGAAAATACCTAGTGTGCTGTTATGTGTTATTTGCAGGACATACTGCTAGGCCAGCATAACTGTTGTGTATTACTGACAAAGCTGTGGTATGCTGTACAGATGTATGTCATTCTCTACTGGGTGGTATGTGGCCATGTGAATTCAGCAGCACCAGGTATTATGTGTCTGGACAGACTGGCATGTGTCCCATACACTGTGTGGGCATATGTACCCCAGTATTTTTGATATACCCATGTACATGGCTAGTAACATCCACATTGGGGCGTGGTCCACATGTCTCCATAAAGGGGGACATGTGTACACTTCTGGACTGACCACAGAGTGCCCCCTGTCCACATATAGTGGTCTTTCCCCTGCTGTAGTCCACAGCATCATTACTGTGCTAGCAGTGGGTCTGTACTATGCTGCCCCTAGATGTCTGTCCATAGGCAATGGTGCACATGTCTACAGCAGATGACCTCCACACCCAACATGTCTGTTAAGACCCCTATGACATGGCAACAGTCTACATATATACCATAATACATCCATGATATCCCTTGAAAAGTGTTGGGACTATTGGTACTGAGGTAGGACTCTACTCCATGTTCTGGACATATGGTAAACTGATATGTGTGCACATATATCCACATATCTATGTAGATATATAAAATATACATATCCACATACATATATGGCCATAAAATATAATAAATATATTAATATTATAATACATTTTAAATTTTAACTTTTTTTCAAATTTACTGTGTCTGTCAATAGTGACTAATCCCTGGGACAAATGATACCACTCATCAAGTTTGCTGAAGGAAATGTCTGCCCATGGGTTCTATTGGCACCGGGGTTAATCCCCCAACACAACTGTGCAGGTTCAGGCCTTCCACTCTAAAAGAACATAGCATGTCCAAACTGGGTTGGAAAAGCATGCATAACCCAAATTCAACTAAATGGGAACCCATATGGCATCTTTTTGAGCCATCCTCCGGGTGGGGTACGGGGGCCAATTGCTGCATGTCTACATCCCAAACATTGTACAACCTGATGAATGAATAAACACAAACCTCTACAGGGGAACCCATGATGATAAAGAAGGTCCCAAACCACTTTCAAGTGGTGTCAAAAAAATGCATCTGGGCCCCAGATCTCCCTCTGGACCACCTATGTGTTCCAAAATCTATCACTGGCTTTTACTCCCATTCCCCCACCTCTCTAGACCTAAATATATATATATATATATATATATATATATATATATATATATAAAAAAGGGGATATATATATCATTATATATTACCACATATAAAAAACCCCGGGGCAACGGGGCTCTCTGATGTCATTAAAAGGGGGATGTTTCATGCCCATGATGTAAAACCACTGCTCTAGAGACAGACTATTCCCCCATTCAGGTTACCTACATCCTGCCCCCCCCATAGTGCCAAACCATAAGGGGCAAAACCACCCTGTAACAGATAAAAATGCCCAATAATCTTGTTAGGCCAAACCAAAACACCCCCAACCCACATACAAATGGGAACATTGATATCTGTGCATACCTGGGATTTGAATGCCCCAGAGACACCTGTAATACCTCCCTACAACCATTATCACAATGGCAAAAAACCCGCCCAAACACTACAGGGGGAAATTTCCATATTCACCAAGGTCATTACCCCCAGCCTAGTGTCAAACACAATGCATCTAAATCACCAGATGCAATAACACTATGTAAGACTAAAACCCAAAATGGCTCCTTCTCCATGGTCCAAGGTTCCTACACCTTATAAACATACTGGACTTTTGATCAAAAACACCTTTCGGGGTGATTAAATTCTGCCATTAAGGAAAAAGTTTGTCCACCAAGGGGTTCTGGGAACCATACATTCCCCCCCTGGATCCAATCCATTGCCCAAACCCAGGGTCTCCAATACCCAAAGGTCATTATCAACATGGGGGTCAGATGCCCCCCAGTGGCCACCCCATGGTCAGGTTTCCATTGGGTCCCCTTTACATCCCCCCATCCCCCAGTAAAACCTCCATGAAACCCCCTGCAAAGCCATGCATCAAATCAGATTTACAAACCCCTGACCTGGGGCTTGTGGTTTCCCAAAAGGGATTTTGGGCCCTCCACTGTGCATGCATTGCCTCCCTACACTGTCCTCCCAAACCCAAGTCCACTGCCATGAACAGTCTATACAGAAGGAAGACACTGTTTGGGTTTAAAAATAATCCCTGGGAAAATGCTCCCCAGCCTCAGTAGAGATCCCATCTGCCACAGTTTGTTACAAAAAAATTGGGATAGACTCCAAAAACAACCACAAGGGATTCTATAGACCCGGTCACCCTCGAATTGCTCTGTGCTACAATGATTGGCATTAATATCTAATTCAAAAAGTTTCCATATGGGGATTTGTGCCAATCAGCCCCCCCCCTAAAAGGCATCTCAGAAAAAATTGCCATATTCCAGTAATCATGGCCCCCAAATGATTGCTGCACCCTGGGAAGATGCGGGCTGTGGCATGAACTACACATCATCTCCCCGTGCCATGTTCATAGCCTTTAGGCATCTATATGAGTGGTGCAGGGTTTTCCATCCCAGGGGAAACCAGGATTTTGGGAAAACTGTTTCATCAGTCTACCTGATCTGCACATGAAAGCTTCTGCAACCCTTAAAAAACAGACTGGACCCTGTTGGGCTGCCCTTTTGTTTGACTACTTTGACAGTCCCCTGTGGAAGGGTACAGTGCACAGCCTATCTTCTTTTCCAAAGGGCCCTTTAAAAACATGCCCTCTCTTAAACATGGCCAAACACCTGTGTCCTGATGGGTTGCCCAAATGCTTGGAACAAATTTAAAAATGGGTTTCCCGCTCCCGAAAATGGGAAAAAATGGGTTTTTGTTTCATCTCCCCGAAGTACAGGTCAAACTACAGAACTCTGGTCAAAGTTCCAAAGACTGAAAATTATTGGATCCCCCAAAAGATTGGATATTCTGCAACATGGCTTTACAAAAAAGATGTTGGGGCCAAACCCTGGGCTCAAGCTTAATAACAAGTAATGTATGTTATCCCTTTGGTAAAACCCATTACCACAATGGCAGTACACTAAACACAGTGTGCTGACAACATTAAGGGGGTGGTCTCACCCCTTAAAACATACCCCAAATTAAGAAATCCTCCTTTTGGCACTTTATCACTGAGGGGTTTCATCCCGGGAAAAGGGGTCATGTACTCATCCTCAAAACCCTGTATGATACCCCTTTTGGGATGTACCCCAAAACACTGAAGCTGGGGGTGGAAATCCTCATATAAGAATCACAGGCATCAAACAAAGGCCTTGCTGACCATCTAGACATCCTCAGCTTACCTGTGGCCTGTTCACAGAGGCTTTTAAAATGAAATGACATCTGTAATATGTATATTTTTCCATGTACAGTACATTTTTATTACAGCAAAGGGTATTGAGTGTCATGTCTGGGCACACAAGTTTTGAGGCCTGCCCGCACTGTTATCCATGTGAATGTGTGACATGAGGTAGCAACCCCTACACTGTCACACATATGCAGTGTAACATGGGATTACTACTGTCAACACTGTCCCGGGAAGGGGGGGAGGCTAACAAATACTGACAACAAGCACACCTGTGGGCCTGCACTCTGAGGGGTCACTGTTTACCTGGTGTGTGGGGGTTTTTGTCACCAAAAATCCCCTGGATGGAAAAGTAAAAAACATACCTCCAGCACATGTTAGTGAGGGCCCAAAATAGTAATGGCATACTCATTTTGTCAAACATCCATCTGTTGACACATTCATCCTACTGCATGCTACTGAAACTGGTGTCTGTCAGTCCCTACAGATGTCAATGGGGTCTCCAGCTGGGATGTACAGACAACCATTTTATGCCCAACATGTGGGGCCAGCTGTGTTTTCCTGTCCCTTAGGAGACATCACCCTGTATGGGATGCCAGGTTCCTACACTCACAGTCAACTGAACATGCAGGGCTCCATCACAGACACTTGTTGTACATGTTGCATACATGTCAACTGGATCCTTGGGGGGCCATATGTAGAAGGAAGATTGGCTGATGCATGTCCCCACCCCGCCAGTCACTAACTTTTTGTGTTTTTGGCCCTGGGAGGTGGCATGTCCTGTCCCCCCCCACCCCTCCCTCCATGGAAACCCGGTAAGCCATGCAGCAATGCATCACAAATTTACATGTACATTGCATTACTGAGGATAGCATTGGTGTGTTTACACCTGTAGTTGGAAATCTTTACAGCCTTCAACCCCCACCACTCCCATTGCCATAGTCAAGGGATGTATTGGACAAGACATGTGTTGCACTCCTCTCCTAACAGCTACATGTGCTTGCAAACCCGCACAACAGGTTTTACAAATGGGTGGGCAGGGGAAACCCATTGAGGTCTGTCCTGTGTGTATGTGTGCATGTCTGCATATCTGTAGGGAAACCCCCAAACTTCTATTACAATACACATTGCCCACAGTAGTAAGATATTGTTGTTGCAATAGGTGTGGCATCAAAGCAAACCCCTTTTGGCATGTGCCCCATATCCCTGTGGTACACTGTTGCGATATGCAATGGGTTGTTTTGGCATTGTGGGCAATGTGTGATAGTGGGTATGTCAGAGTATCAAGATGAGTTCCAGTGTGTACAATATCCAGTGGGGGATGTGGGTGCTGTGTACACTGTCATTACACCATGGCACACGTATATGGCCCCTCTCAGGTGGCCACTGTCACCATCACCCATACAGGTAACTGATAACAGGATACAGCACAGTTACACGTGCTGTGTGCAGCCCACCTGTAACACATTGGACACACTGACTAGTTAGCAAAAATACACCCAAGTGTGTGTGTCTGTTATGTGTCAGTCAATGTGTATATGATGGTATGACACACTATGTATTCTCCATATACAAACATTGAATCCTCCATTACCATATTGTACATGTCTGTGGATGTTCTGCATGTAACATGTGACCTGGTACACACCTCACCCTACAGGTGGTGTCATGTGTGTAATGAAAGCCACACAGTTCAGTAGCACTACATACCTAGGTAGGGGTCTAGACACAGCTTCGCCAAGTAAGGATGTGTGTGTATGTGGATGGGTTGACATAAGGGTGTAGATTATACATGTACCAGCAGGGTACCAGTCAATGTTGCATGGGCAATAACTGTTATACATAAGTGTGACATGTGTGCAACTGTACACCAGATATGTCACGGCCATGTTGTCACCACAGTGACATACCCTTGTGGAATATGACTGCAGACCATCCTATTGTTGACACATGTACACCTACAACCCAAATGGATAACATTATGGAGATAACAATCAGTGTTACCAACAGCTGAAATGCATCAGAGCTGCATGGCTACACTACCTGACATGTATGCATTACAAATTACCCCTGACAACATCTTACACTGCAGTACATTGCAGCACTCTATTACAGTCACCGTGTGCATCAGAACCATATTAGCCTGTCCCTGCATCGATGTTATGGATGACAGAGATGTGGCACAGGTATCATCATATGCACAAGGTGTGTTTCATCATAGCTGCATGGCTACATGACCTGACATGTATGCATTACACATTACTTACACTGCAGTACATTGCAGTCTATTCCAGTCACCTTCTCCATCACAACCATGTTAGCCTCTCCATGCATAGATGTTATGAATGACGGGGATGTGGCATGTATCATCATATGCACAGGGTGGGGCATCATAGCTGCATGGTTACACTACCGACAGTATGCATTACAAATTACCCTGACAACATCTACATGGGCATTGCACCTTGTTGGTGCATCAGAACCATATACCCTGCCCTGCCATGTTATGGATGACAGGGATGTGCACAGGTATCATCATATGCAGGGTGTGTTGCTGGTGCCGGGCAGGGTCCATACATGTGTCACCATGTGTGGGTGAGGGTGGTTCATTAAAGGTGGTGATGTGGTGTGTGTCATGGGATCCCCCTAGGTGTGGCTGCATAGTGGGGGGTATGCATGCACACAGTTCTGCCATGTGCTGCCCATAGGTGTTATTGGACAGCTGCAGACCATACCTGGCAGGGAGTGCAGTTCACTGCCTCTGGCCTTGGACATGCTGACTGTGCCTGCCAGGGGGTTCCATGAGCACATGCAAGTACAGACCTTGAAGTGCTACTCTCCCCTGATGATGAAAGATGTCCGCTGGAACCATGTCCCACCTGGGACTGGCCAGTGCACCGGGGGGACAGCAGTGGTGTGCTGGGGCTGGTACTGCCACTCAGGGCTGGGCATCCTGGCATGTCCATGTTGGCTGCCAGCTGCTGGTGTTTCTGGCCTACATGGGGCCTCACTCCCCACATTCAAGTACAGACATACCACGGTTGAGGAGTCCCACCATCTCACCACACCGTCTATCCATGACAATGGTCTGTTGATGGAGGGCAACACCGAGTTCATGGAGGTTGCCACTTACAGCTGAGAAAGCAGACCTCTGCAGCCTTAGGCCCTGTCTGGTGTACATTTCAATATGTGCCTGTGCCTCCATTATGGCCTGAAACATGCTCCTGGTGGTACCAGTTGTGGTGCCTCTGCCAGGGGCATGATGACCTGCAGACCTCCCACAAGCATCACTGTACATCTGCTGATGTGGTACCCTGCCGGACATCCAGCTATGCTGACTGTGACCTGACACAGTTGTCATGGACACCACACTTTCCTGGTCACTGCCACCAACCACCAACTGTCCCTCTGCTATGACCACATGTGATAGGGTTTGTAGGGGCACTGTAACTGTGTGTGGGCTTGGGGTGGCTAGGAGGGTGATGACACATTGGCAGTGTCCTCTGACAACCCACCTGTGCCCCAACACCATCATCATCAGTGTCTGTGGGCACCTACCTCAGTTTTGTGTAGGAGGGGCCCTGACCCACCTCGCGACCTGTGGGGAAACAAATACACCTTTAAGACCTGTAACAGCATTGCATAACAGTACACACACACACACACACACACACACACACACACACACACCACACACACACACCACAGTCCACCTTACTACCCCTTCCTGGGTTTCAGACAGTCCACATCAGTTACATATGTTCCCCATCCTGCATGGCACTTGCTAACATCACTCATTACTACTACCCATTAACATATTCCTCTCCATGCCTACGTGTGATCACAACACCTGACCATCCCACTCCTGACTTGGGTGGTAGGTTGTACATTCACTGCTGTCATCCTTTACTTTTGTCCCGTCATGGTGTACATGGCCCCTATATGGTTGGGGCTGCTACATTCACTACATATGTCACACACGGACTCATAACCCCACCCGTCTTGCCCCCCAAAGGTCCATTTTTTTCCACAATCTGCTGGCACCCAAAAAACCCCCCCAA
>NW_025053864.1:0-9461 GCF_019279795.1 Protopterus annectens
CAGAATAAAACAGTAGCAATGTATCCCGTGGAAACGAAATACACTAGCAAGATAAATAGAAGTGGGAAGCCACAAAAAAATGCTTATATCAGGTAAAAGTGGCTTTTCAGCTCTCTGGAAGCTTGGATTACTCTGCTGGCCACCCGCGAGGATCTTGTGCTGAGTAAGGTACTCATCAATCAAAAGATCTAACAACATATATAGAAGATATGCATATCATATCCAATGTAATACCAGTGGTACACAACTGAAAGAGTGGACTAATGTGTGTTAACTGTATATCTGTACCTAAACTACATTCCTGTTACGGGGTCTAAGCCACCTGCTTCTCAAAGAGGCTTCATCAGTGTTTTCATCGGTCAGCCCTGGGTGTGTGGTCCAGAAAGCCCTCCACCTAATAATCCATCTAAATCCGCATTCTAAAGCATAGTTATTAGAGGTCCCCTCTGGTATTGTAACCTAGCCCGTGGAAACACTGAATGTAGATGTATGCCTTGTGATGTGCTCATAGCCCGACCGCGGCCATGTCGGCTGCCTAGAGCGCCGCACTAATCATACCTGTCTAGTAGGTATGTCATGTAGGTATACCAAGATGGGGGCACCATGTGTTACAATGATGGTGAAGCCATGGAGCCCTGGCCCCTAAGACGGCGGTCGATCTAAGAGCGCTGCCATGAAGGTCTGCAGGTGGCAGAAGTGCATAAAGTGAGTGGTCACAAGGATTTTTATAGTGGCGACACCTGCACAGATGGCGATAGCGGGACACACCTACGACCATGCATACAGCACAGTTAGACATACACACACCATAAACAGGCAATTACACACAAAGGTTTATGGGTATGCGGGTACCCAGTGTCAGTACAGCAAGGATATCTGTCTGCCCGCGATATCAGAAGATGTCTCTAGGGTGTTCTGGAATGCTGGACGTTGCATGGACAATGAGTGGATATGCATCATTACAACAGTTCTATGTGTCAACCCGTGCAAATATCGCGTGGGACAGACAGCTGTCATGCAAGAGAGCGACAGAGATACAGGCCGGACACATGGCAAGCCTGTGGGGTGTAATGTACACAGCACCCCACCACACTATATGCCAGGGTGCCGTGGAGGAATGCCTTCTGAGGAGATCGCCAACCACAGCAGGCACACAGGCAGTCCATGAGCTGCGTATCACCATCCACAAACACAGGGATGGCGGCGGGATATGAGTGTTCATGCAAAACTCTAAAGCCATACCCTATGAACCCATGCAGCTGGGGAGCATAGACACACACACATATGTGGCAGGCATGGTGATTGACCACACCCATACCCAACTGCACAACAGTATGACGGGCATGTACTGGCTTCGTGGACCACGAACACAGCACCGTCAGGGCACATGTCAGGTGGGTGACAACATCCCGTAAAGGAATAGCCGCCAATAGCCAAGATATGTGTTGCCGGCGTCTAACGCAACCGCTCTACTGGGGCTGTGAACACACACACCCCACGCACGGGGAAGGGCGGGAGTTGAACCCTCGCCTACCATTTACTTACTGGCATGATGCATTTACGAGCAGCGCTACGAGATTACTGAGCACAGGCTGTCAGAGACATACTTCTAAAGTGAATTTGACATCACCCGTAAGAATAACTGACAATAGCCAAGGTATGTGTTGCGAGGCGATCTAAAAGCATGTTCATCTGCAGGGCAGCTGGAAACACACACACACACAGGAAGGGTTGAAGTCGAGACCTCACATACCTACCTACATGAATTCACTACAGCATGATGCATTTACAGAGCGTGCTACCCGAGATTACTGAACTGGCTGTCAGAGGCATACTTCTGAAGTGGTGACATCACCCATAAAGAGATAGCTGACAATAGCCAAGGTATGTGTTGCGGAAGCGTCTAAAGCATGTTCATCTGCAGAGGCAGCTGGAAACACACACACACAGGAAGGGTCGGTCGAGACCTCGCCCACCTACATGTGAATTCACTACAGCATGATGCATTGTAGAATCGCTTCACGGATACTAGGCACAAGCTGTCAGAGAGCATACTTCT
This sequence comes from Protopterus annectens, assembly GCF_019279795.1. Lineage (NCBI taxonomy): Eukaryota > Metazoa > Chordata > Ceratodontiformes > Protopteridae > Protopterus > Protopterus annectens. The sequence continues at coordinate 2,060 of NW_025053864.1, forward strand.
AGGCAGGTGACATCACCCGTAGAGAATAGCTGACAATAATAGCCAAGGTATGTGTTGAAGCAACTAAAAGCATGTTCATCTGCAGGGGCAGCTGGAAACACACACCTACGCACACACAGGGAAGGGCGGAGTCAAACCTCACATACCTGTGCATTTGGAATGCGCGAGATTACTGAGTATAGCACTGTCAGAGACATACTTCTGGGTGGGTGACATCCTGCCAGTAAAGGGAATGGCTGACAATAGCCAAGGTATGTGTTGCGAAGCGTCTAAAGCATGTTTATCTGCAGGAGGCAGCTGGAAACACACACACAGGGGAAGGGCCGAGAGAGTCCCGAACCTACAGCCTACCTACATGAACTCACTACAGCATGATGCATTTACAGAGCGCAGCTACGAGATTACTGAAGTGCAGGCACAAGCTGTCAGAGCATACTTCTTGGCGGGTGACATCACCGATAAAGTGGCAATAGCCAAGGTATGTGTTAAGGAAGCAGTCTAAAAGCATGTTCTGCATCTGCAGAGGCAGGCTGGAAACACACACACACACACACACACACAGGGAAGGGTCGGGAGTCGAGACCTACAGCCTATCCTACATGAACTCACTGCGGCATGAAGCATTTGCAGAACCTTGGCGCTACCGAGATTACTGAGCACAGCGCTGTCAGAGGCATACTTCTAGAGTGGGTGACATCACCCGTAAGGGAATAGCTGACAATAGCCAAGGTATTATTGTTCTGTGAAAGTCTAAAAGCATGTTCATCTGCAGGAGGCAGCTGGAACACACACACCTGCACACACAGGGGAAGGGCTGAGGGTGCGAGACCTCGCCTACCTACATGAACGCTCACTACAGCGTAAGCGGTGAGTGCATTTACAGAGATCATGCGAGATTACAGGCACAGCACTGTCAGAGACATATACTTCTAGGTGGCATGGGAATGTGACAATAGCCAAGGTATGTGTTGGTGTCACAAAAAGCATGTTTATCTGCTGAGGCGGCTGGAAGCACAGGGGAAGGGCAGAGAGTCGAGACCTCAGCCTACCTACATGAACTCACTGCAGCATGATGCGTTTACAGAGCGGCTACCCGAAGTTACTGAGCGGCTGTCAGAGCATACTTCTTGGCGGTGTTATCACCCGTGGGGAATAGCTGACAATAGCCAAGGTATGTGTGTTCGCGAAGCATCTAAAAACATGTTCGTCTGCAGAGGCAGCTGGGAAACACACACACACACACACACACACACACACACACACACACACACACACAGGGAAGGGTCAAATTCGAGACCTATGCCTACCTATATATGAATTCACTACAGCGCTGATGCATTTACAGAGCGGCTACGAAGTTACTGAGCACAAGCTGTCAGAGCATACTTCTAGGTGGGTGACATCACTTATAAAGGGAATAGCTGACAATAGCCAAGGTATGTGTTCGCGAGCGTCTAAAAGCATGTTCATCTGCAGGAGCAGCTGGAAACACACACACACACACACACACACACACACGGGAAGGGCCGGGAGTCGAGACCACCACCTACCTACATGAACTCACTACAGCATTATGCATTTACAGAGCGCTTCACCGAGATTACTGAGCACAGCACTGTCAGGGCATACCCCTAGGTGGGTGGTATCATCTGCAGAGGCAAAGGCGGCCCGATAGGGAATGTAAAGAGACAGAGTCGCGGTCACACAGCCTGTTACCATCCCAAGGCGTACAGTAACGCGGTAGTGCTGCAGTCGGGGAATACCAACTAACTTCTGAACCCCGGTGCATCCGCGACATGAATGCGGGATGCACCATACAGTATACCCTATGAGAGGGCATCTGGCGTGCAGGATGTAGGCAACCATTGTGGCATAACAGCCACATGAGTCACCTGGATGGTCACCATGGCTATGCAGGATGTCATTGGCCATGGCTACCGCCTAATTAGCGGAACATCGAGTTGCCGACTGTAGTGTCAATACCCCTGAATGAATTATTACTGGCCATGCCTCTGCACCAGCGGTTTGCCAAGGGGAGACGGAACATGCTCACGAGAATTTATCAGCATGAGTGGTGGCTGTGTGCACTGTACTGTGTCCATCTACACAGCTGCTTACTGGGCATGCTCAGACCTTAGAATCGACACAGTGCAGACATGCATACACATGGGGCGGCATGGGAGGCAGAATGTGGTTATGCGTTATTGTGTCCACCCACACAACAACAACCAGCCGTACCACAAGGCGTAGCAGTTCGCGAGAAGGGGAAACAGGCATGCACCGCGAGTTATCAATGCAGGCGAGCGTGGTGTGCACTGTGCTGTCTCCATCTACACAGCTGCTTACTGGGCATGCTCAGACATTTAGAATCGGCACAGTGCAGACATGCATACACATGGGGGCGATGGCATACGGAGGCAGAATGTGGACCATAATTATTGTGTCCACCACACAACAGCAACTTGACCATGCTCACACCGCGTGGTAGCTTTCTGGCATACATCCGGCATGCAGGCCAGATTACACCGCAAGTCCGCGACCAGGTAAACCTGTACCGCAGCACAGGGTGGACACACATGCAGTCCTGCGCATTACACACACAGATGACAGCACAGGCATCACCCGGTGCAGGCTGAACATGTACACACCGTAGTGAACACTGTAGCTGCTATGCCAGCACCATGTCATCGATTACGGCGAGTATGCCTCCGCGGTCCAGAAACTGCATGTGACATATGTCCAGAAGACTATGTGGCGGTTATGCGTCCGTCATGCAAATTACATGTACTATCAGGTGTGATGTAGTCCACGATACCCGGTATACGGACAGAAGCGTGCTCCACACATACCACGGGCCTGACACAGGTATGACACATGACTGCAGCTGTGCCACAGGTGAAACAATGTCCGGATATGTCACATATGTCCTGGCTGTGTGCATGGCTGCCGCATTAGGACACATCTGAAGCCTGTGTGATGTACCATGCATGACACGAAGCGTCGCATGATAAATACACCTACCCGAAGGAAGGTGGACACATGTCTGTGGTATGCACCCCCTACAGGATGTAGCAGTGTTCACTGGGACACATACCCTTGTACAGTTTGCCTGTGACAGCTGTGATACAAACCACAGTCCATGTTCCATGTATGTTGACACACATGTCACAATGTAGCAATGCATACACACATGGCAAAAGGGGATACATGTGACACGTGTACTGTGCACGGTGCAGCCGTTACGGAAGCGATAATCCAGTGTCCATAACACAGTTGCATCCCCTCCCACATGCATACCCATCATGGGGGCCGTCATATGGTGGCATAGTAACAGCAGCGGCGGTCTGTGTGTACACCATTTGTTTAAACACCTGTCCACATGCATGTTTGCAGGTGCTGAGGTCTGGAGTGTGTCACACGCCATCCTACCTGCCATGTGCATACAGTCTGCTATGTCGCCTTTACATGACAGGCTACCATGATGCATACCCATCGGCCATGCGTGTCGACCATGTCACATTACCACTGTAACCCTACCACTCCCAAGGGCAGATGGCACAGCTGCCAGATACAGTGGTAGTACGCCAGGATGCACCACATACGCTACCGCGCCTGCACAAATCCATGTAGCCCGGTGTGGCATTCCTGCTTTCAACATATTGTGCAGGAATGTGTGCTTATGTATGCCACAGATCGGGGGACTATATTGCCCGTGCCACACATCACTGTACACCGCGATGAGATCTGCTGTACCTACCTCGGTGTGGGGTGCATCGATGTGGATGGTGTAGTACATGCAGCCGATCATCCCATCTGTGTAGACGTATTAGTAGCCCACCACCATGTCAATTATTAATCAACATGTGTATGTCTGCCTGCCTGTTGAGAGGGTGTATGCAGATATAGTGTTGTGACTGGACACTGACCACACAGGGTGACCATCCGTACTGGTGCTGCATTGTACAGCCCTGGCGTTGCCGCCATACCTGTGAATATACTGGCCACCTGTGCAGAATCCACCCCTGTGACATGTAGCGCGTCGGTTACGTGTCTTGTGAGGGTGCTGACCACACAGACAGGTGTCCCACATCTGCACAATGGTGTGTGTGCCATAAAATGCGCGCACCGCGAATCGCGGGCATATTCCTGTACGGTACAGCATCCGACTGTCGAACACCGTGCACCACAGCTGACAAGGTGACACCTGCGGTCAGTAGCCAGCACACTCGCGTGCGACACCTGCAGAATGTCACCATACCTGTGCACTGTGTCATGCCATGTATGTGATGTCTCTGTCCACCATAGCCTGTGGCACCGACCACAAGTCGGAAGTGCAGTATATATGTGTGGACGTAATGCGTCATGTACCATGTAACGTTACACTGTAATCGGCCGTCCTCCGCGGGTTTAGTAGTAATATGACCTCTCTTCTTGCAATCCGACTGTCTGTTCTCTATATCTAAAAGCTCTGCACCTGCTCCCATGAGTATTCCTACATAGATAAAGTACATGTATGCTAAATGGAGTGCTACACTGGCCTAGAATCCCTTGTGTACTTGCTTCCCTATAGGTGCCTTCTGACCGGTTACGCACAATAGCAAATGCATTCACGTTCTCTGGCATGTCGAAGGGTCAATTGCTAGCGACCTCTCCTGTTCAGATGGTGAATCTGGGCATCCTGGCCACTGTTACAGGTGCCTCATGGACACCAACAAGCTCGCCTCCCCAATGAACATACATGTGACAGGAAGGCGCAACTATATAGCCAGACGGGGGGCTGTGCTCTCTCAAACCATGACCGGCAAGACCCACTTTAGCGGGGAGAGGAAGGACACCATGCACACCACATACCCAGTGTCACATGTGACTATCATAAAATACTAATCAAACACATGAATACACTAAGACATACCTGGAGGCACTGTTAAGACATGTCCACGAACCCTACTTGAGCCCTCTGAAGCAGACACACAAGCAACTGCCTCCACAAGACATATGGGACCCCATGCAACACATAGTTCTCCAGCGTCAGTGTGCTAAACTGTCAGAGCCCCAAAGGCAACACACACACTGCCAGACACACCTGTAATGGGTGGCATGCACTGTCGAATTTTACCCGGCGTCCCACCCACCAGACTGAACAAGGGAATGATCACAGTAGGCTGCCTGCCGAGGCGCTAAGGAATCACAGCCACACTTACCGCACTCAAGGTCACTCCACAGCATGTACAGGTATGGCGGTCATTGCTTATGCTGGTGTCAGCGATTGGAACAGCCGCCACCTGGGATACATTAAAGGGAGACATAGAGGGCCACTCAGATTGTGTAGCCCAGGCGGCATGTCCTGACCCTGGGCAGTATCCCACCCTCATCAAGTATGATGCCACTATACTGGCTCAAAGTGGTCACCCTTGATAATGTGCCTGGTTACTGGTGTCAGTCTGAGGGGGATCTGGATTCCTCATGCCTGGGATGACATGCTTATGCATGCGCGCCCGCGTAATTGGCTGCACCTGTAAGCCCTTGGTCTTCAAGGGTTTTGGCGAAGGCACCTGCCACCCCCACAGTGCTCTGCAGGCACAGCTGGAATGATAAACCTACCACTACACTACAAACCTGGAGAGACACACAGGATAATACTGCTCACTGCCAGTGGTCTACGGCCAAGCTGCACACCCTCAAATGCCCTCACTCAGTATGGAGGACATCGATGTGTCAGTGCTGTGACTGAAACATTGACCAGGGGCTGCTGGCTGCCCAAGCACTGTCGGGTCATACCCCATATCGCGTTCAGGACCATAACCCGGACCTAGCAAGAAGGAGAGTCTCCATTTTCCATGAAGGATACACACACCTCCCATGTTGGCAGAGATACCATTAACAGCTGAGGGAATATCAGGTGCAATTAACCATGAGACTGCCCTACAGTTTGTTGCATGCTACAGATCACCCTCCCAAACCCAGGATACCTGCACAGCCTTCCTGAAGACACTGGTGAGTGTGATAGCTCTCACAACACCGTCATGTTGGGTGACCACCCATACATAGACCGGAACATTACCCAGAGTTACAACACCCTACACCAAAGGTCCCAGGTGTTCATACACCTGAATGCTGTGGAACAACCATGCACCATACACAAGGGGGCGTACACTAGTTCTGTCATCACACATGGGACGATATGCTCCACAGGTGTACATCCCTCAATGGTGATGTCAGACCGTATGGTGAACCCACTGGAGATCTGCATCCTGCACTAACATCGGCGCTGGGAGACCACAGTGGCTTGACCTCTCCTGGCGAACCACACATGTCATCACGACCCGGTGTGGTACCCTACAAGGCCTCCATGCCAGTGGTAAACACAGGCCACACTGCTGAAACCTACAAATGCCTTCTATGAGCACCCCAGGAATATCTGCACTAGCTGATCCTGATAATATCCAGGACGCCTTGTCCACCGAGAGCAGGCACATGGTCTGGTGGACCCAGCCATTGACAAACCCGTGCAACAAGAGTTGGAGCTAATACATGACAAGAGCAATATCAGTACGCAGGAAGGCATCACTGATTAATACCCGGCGTTAACATGCGATCACTCATACAATCATCCAGGCGCCTGTGTGGGAGTGGTACTGCAAAGGACACATAAGACAACCATAGGGCCTTCCTTAGCTGTGGTGGAACATGGGTGGGAACACACAGTCATGCCGAATTACTCCAAGTAATTTTGCAATGATCACTGAACCCACAGACATTGTCCAACAAACCAGCGGACATGTTCCATGCATACATCTACCCCCAAGAGGGGCGGTATCCATCACACCAGAGTCTAGCCTCCCAAACATCCTGTATGCCCGGGAGAGGCTGATATCACATTAGCGGTGAACACAGCCAGATGGTGTCCCTGGCTTGTGTGCTACACAACCCTCAATGAGGCCCTCACCCACACATAAGACGCTGTTTCCTCTTGGAAGCGCATGGGCTACGTCCCCGATGGATGGCTATCACGAGCTGTGGTCCCACTACACCGGGGTAGTGCTCTTATCGACTGTAGACATCCTGCCCTATCAGCTTGACAGAAGCCATGTCTGCAAAGCTGTGGGGAGGTCCATACTGGAGCCCATAAATAAAGACATTGATTGTACAGCCAATGCGGAACATACCCACATCAACCCAGACAAGGCGGATCCTGCCTCCCAAACCTGCTTTCGACCTGTCTGGAGGGGTCACTAAGGCCATTGATGGGGTATGTGGGAACTACCTGAACTTACCACCATGACCTGGCGGGGAAGCGTTCAAAACCACACTCCCGTGGGCATCATGGAAAGGCTCACCAGCGTACATGTGGAGACATATGTCACGATGGTTTACTTAACTGGATGGAGTCACACACCACACA
>NW_025053865.1:0-9069 GCF_019279795.1 Protopterus annectens
AAAAGAGATAAAACAAGGGGGAGGAATAGAGTAGGAGATAGGTGACATCACAGGGGGGAATGGTAGAAAGAAATGCAGTTCATTGGAGGCCAGTGTAACATGACAGATGACAGGCATAGATCATGGAAAGAGGTGTGCCACTAGATAAGTCATGGAAAGTCAAGAAATGGAAGGTGTACACTGTTACTTACACCAAAGTTTCTTGCTGGGCGTGCATGCGCACGTGTGCATGCCATGAAGGTAGGACAGGTGCGCGTGTAAGGCAGTGTGAGCATGTGGGAGTGTGTTGGGAGATGTTTAACACTGTTTGCGGGTGTGCAGCGTGTAAGGCAGGCTGAGTATGTTGGAGGCTGTTGGCAGACGTGTAACAGTGTTTGCGGGTGTCCCGTTTTTAAAACCCGAATAAGTAGATTCTGAACCGTGTAAGCACGTGGCGCGTGTAAGCCACTGTGGGGTGTTTCAGATAGTATGCAGTTGCTCCCCTTGAGGAAACAGAGAGGAAAAAGGAAGCAACAGAATTAATAGGAAGCTAGCAGGGATAACTGCTGAAGCTAGCAGGTGAAAACAATTAGAAGCAGGCAATTACACAGGCAGAATAGTAGCCCAGCCCAGCACTTAAAACTCTGCAAACAGTAGTGCAGGATGTTTCCATTAAGAGACACTGCAAGACAGGAGTAAGCTAATAGAAGTGAAAACTAAAAAAGCTGAACTCAGAGCAGAAATGTTAGGGGCTGCCATAGCTGTCATAATGAGACATAGGCGACTTGCTGAGGGTGGTGACAATGCAGATGGTGCCAGACAACCCACAGTGAGGAGACGGAGAAGAGTGTACAGGCCCAGGGTCACCTACCACGGGTTACATGAGCTGGAGATAGTAGAGCTATAGAGTGGACAGAGAGCTCCTGCAGCAAATTGTTGAGCTGTGCAGGCCACGCCTCACACACAGAACCAACAGAGGGGAACCCATCCCAGTGGAAACCAAGGTATGTGTTGGCCTAAGAATACTAGCAACAGGTACCTTCCAGAGACCAACTGGTGATATGATGGGGATATCACAGGCATCAGCCTCCAGGGTACTCACCAGTTCCTGGATGCCATGTCAGCACATGTCGGTGATCATGTATATTTCCCCAATGCCCGTGAGGTATTGGCCAGCAATATCGTCTCTTCCAGCAAATAGCGGAATACCCTGAGGTACTGGGTGCAATAGACTGGCCCCATGCATCAAAGCACCAGCTGGTGAGCGGGTAGGGCCTACATTAACCAAGGGCTTCCCTCCATCAACTGCCAGGTCTGTGTGATGCCCAGGGCATAATAATGAATGTGTGTGCTGGCTGCCCTGGGAGTTATCAGATTCCCACATCTGGCATTTGACGCAGCTGTACCAGACATTTGCCAATGGGGACATCCCACACGGACACCTAGTGGGGGATGCAGGTTATGCACTGGAGCCATGGCTGATGACACCCATCAGAAATGCACACACACCTGAACAGGAACGCCATAATGAGGCACATGCACAAACACGTAATGTAATAGAGCGTGTGTTTGGGCTGCTCAAGTCACGGTTCCGGTGTCTGGACACATCTGGTGGAGCCTTGCAGTACACACCAACTACATGTACCCAAATTGTCATGGTATGTGCTATGCTACATAATATGATCTTGCGAAAACAGCTGCAGCAGGACCAGCATAGGGCCGGGCCAAACAGCCCCCCACCATTGCCAAGGCCATCACAGGCAGAGCGTGACTCAGAGGAGGAACAACCTGAGCCTGCCCCAGTAGGCAGAAGGAGGTGTGCCCAGTATGCCCTGGCCTTGGCAAAGAGGCAACGCATAGCACATACACTGGCTCAGTAGGAACCCTGGGAATGATACCCCTCTCTGACTCACTCATATAGTAACAGGGATGCCTAACATGACACAACCTGCTCTCAAACATGTACAGGGAGTGTAGTATGTGCATCCGACAGAGGCAGCCCTGCAGCACCACCTGAGGCATGATTGCCATGTGTTAAGCAATGTAACACCATCTAGTATATGCAAACATGAAGACCCTGCCTAACATCTCACCCTCCCCAAGCATGATGCCACACTATGAAGACAAGAAGATCAAGTACAATAATTGGCTGAAGTAATGCAGTCAAAGGGGAGCCAATGTGTTACAGGCTTGGAAGATATGCGGAGTTTGACATGATGCACCACCTGCTAGGGGTGGCATGCACCTATCATGCCATGCCCCATGGATACTGGCAAAGGCTGTCAGTACCCACAGCATGCCCTGAATAGGTAAGTCTCAAAACACAAACCCAACCTCATAGGTTCTACAAGGGATAGGAACCTAGATGTAATGCTACCCCATGACAGATGTATAAACAGCAAGATGTGTGCAGTGTAAATGCACACAGTAAGGAGAATGTAGATACCAGTCCTGTAATAGAGAACTGGGCAAGGCTCACATCAGCACCCTAACACTACCAGGTCACACCTCATACTGTGCTGTACAGCCGCAAAACATGGAACAAGCTACAAAAGGAGGGTGACTAGCAAGAAATGGCAAGGATAACCACACCCCCCTGTTGGTACCACAACAAGAAGCAGCATGGAATATCCATGGTCAAATACCAATGGCTAAAACTGCCTCGCAGTATATAGCCTGCTGCAGACTACTGTCCTAATAGCAGGAACAGCACCTGGCCTATGTGGGAATACATGAATATATCAAGCCCCCCCAAACCACATTATATTGCTAACTGAAAATACCCAGACATACCCCGGAGCATTATACTAGCACCAACACAGTAGGAGAAAATTCCCAAAATTCCATAAACCAAAATGCCCAGGAACAATGTACCACTCCCACAAGAGGGGTAAGCATACTGGATGTGATAATCAGCAACATGCGTACTGGATGGCAAGATGAGAAGTGTACCCCTCACTGGTAAGACCAGACCATAGAGTAATCAAACTGGATATACACATCCTGACCCCAGTCCCTGGCCAGAATACCACAGTGAAAAACATGTGTAAAGTATAGGTTGCAGCCCTCAAAAACCGATGTTGAATCCACAAAAGGCCCTGTGCAAGTGCAGAATATGGGACACACCACAGAACATGTTATACAGGCATTCCATGAACACAGCCAGGAATGCTTGGAGTATGCAATCACAAATAACAACAACACACAATGCCATACACGCAGGCATCTGGCATGCTGGACTCCAGCCATTACCAAACCATGCAAGAGAATGAGGAAGCTACCACATGATAGAGCAAACATAAAAATGGAAGTAATCACTGACCAGTAGTATGGCAGAAACATATGTCCACACATACAATCCACTAAGTCCAGCCACAACAAGTATAATCTTGAATCCAGAGGCAATGTGACACCGTACCAAGTACACAGAAAACCCAAAACACCCCCAATAAATACAAATGTATGTGATAGATGCATCCATGTATCCAAACCAGAGGTTGAGCTCCAACAACTCAGTACTGTCAAAACTAGTCAGGAGGAGAAGGTAACCACATACACTACAAACCCAGTCCCACATAGACCTACCACAACTGTAAACCAAACACATAAACACAGACAAATATTCCCGGAGGCCTTAATTACAAACACACCCCACCAACAGAAGCCTCCAAAGCAGATCACAAGCAACCACAACCTTCCAACATAGCACATGCAACAATACACAAAGCTGGTGTGCCAAACAGTCACAGGCCAGAAGGAGAAACAACATGCCTGATACAGTTGTAATAGGTGTCTGTATAGGCAGACACACTGCTGTCCCACTCACCAGACTGAACAAGGGAAAGGGTAGAGAAAGCTGCCTGTAGGCTGCCACAAAATGCTACATAACACAAGTAGCAGGTCACCCCAAAGCAAGCAGAAATATGATGCACTCAATGTCCATGCTGGTGTGAATTACCTGAGATGTACCTCCCTGGTCAACATAAAAAGAGACATGGATGGTCCCTCAGTATGTACCCCAGGGGATGACACTGGCTGTGTGCAGCATCCAACCCTCACCAAGAATGATGCCACAGTACAAACACAGAATGCTCATGTTTAACAGCTGGCACAGTTACAGCTGTCAGTCCAAGAGGGTGTAATGTTGTCTGCTTGAGATGTCAAGCATGACAAGCCATGCTGCTGTTCCCGGGATGGCTGCAGCTGTTACCCTGCGTCTGGATACTGGATAAGGCCTTTGCCTCCATAGAGCCTATGTAGGCAAGGCCAAAAGACTACCCACCACCCTAGAAAACATAAGTGGTAGGAAACATAAGGGTAATGCTGACCAATGCCAGATGTGTAAACTGCAATATGCATGCCCCTGACGCACTTCCCATTATGGAGAACATTGATGCCCGTGCAGTGACAGAAGCCTGCTGCAAGCCTAGTGATACACACCAGCACTACTACGTTAGACCAGATACCTTGTGTTATGGCCCCAACACCTGCACGTAGAGATCAAAGGAGGGGACGTATCCATATGGAGCACAGACACCCATATAGCCAGGTAACTCACATTGCACAAGGCTGCGGACACCACCCATGTGCACTTAACTGTTGTCAAAACTGCTGTACAGTCTGTAGCATGCGACAGACCACACTCTCACACACAAGAACCCCACCCAGACATCCGAAGACACTGGACAGTATGAATGTCCCACCAAATACCAGACAAGGTACCCCAAATTACCACATTGGTGTCAAACCATTATGTATGCAAGGAGTAATCAGGGACCTAGGGAAACAGGTCGACATTAATCTGTCATGTGACACCACAATGCCAATGTGGCTAGAAGACTGTTGATACTGGACACCATATCATGAAAGGATTCACATCAACATCAACAGAGGTCACTGTGCCGCTGTACTGTTCCCTTATCAGACCCATAATCTAGTACAATGACTCATATGGGATGTACCATACTTGACACCTGCAGCGGTTTGAAGACCTCATAGTTACCCCACCAACAGGATAAAGGGTGTGAAATATATGTCATATGCTGCCTGGCTGTAGACACCCCAGCTGACTGCAGTCACACACTGCCTACACAGAGGCATTGTATGTCTGTTGTACAAGGCCATGTCCAACACAGGAGTAATGGACATGCTCACCACAGGAAATCAAAGCCATTGGAGCTGTGAGGTCAACCTCAACACATAATGAAATAAGATGTGCTGGAGGGACAGATACATAACCCAAGGCTCCCCACACCCAGAAACAGGATCCCAATCCATGGTAGGCAGAGCCCCTCACTGACACCCCTCAACAGGAATATTGCCAAGTGGATGGATGACCGTACATGTATACTGGGGTCCACTGTGTCACGACCAGACAGAGGCACAGTGAAGAATCATAAATGGCCATAATTGAACATAGCAAGGGGTGGCAAAGACACACACACTCTGGGTAGGCTTACTAATGCCCTGGGGTGCTTACCCTACTATGAACCCATGAACCTATGAAGATACAAACCGTACAGGACACTAAGGATAATCACAAGGCTTACCGAACTGATGGTAGGAACCATGTTGGGCATCCACAGATATGCTCGAATCACACAGATATTACAAACAACATACCAAACACACACACATATTGCTAACATACAACCTGTCAGGTGCAGTGCAAACACCCCCCCCCCCGCCTGCAAAATACCTATCCCAGCAGATGGTCCCCTGACATTGCAGATGCTGAGGTAACAGCCATCATCTGCAAAACAGAACACACAGCAGCAAAGGTATGTGATGTTGTCCTGTGCTGAGGCCAACATGGACTCCAAGAGTAATGGAATCCCAGATCACACTACTGGCCAATGTCAGCCTTACCACAGGATATGTATCCAAAGAGCAGTGTACAACAACAGTGGTCCATCACAACAAAGGTGTTGCCTGAATGGATACTTCAAACTACCACCTCAGGATCCTGACAAGCTTGTTCTGCACAGCTATGGAAAGGATCAGTATGTACCGCAGACAGAAGGCTAATGTGGATCTACTGATACTGGACCCTACACACTGTGGCTGTTGTAACTGCAGAACCGGCCCCTAAACATGTCTGACCCATTTGAAGCAGTCATTAAGGTCATTGATGAGGGCAATGTGGTCCACACAGTGTAGCTGGACCGTGCACATGCTTCTAGACAATACCGTCGTGTTCAGTATGGATATGTTCACCAGCTTAAATATAACCCCTATGTCAGTAGGGGGGTTGAAAAACCAGACCAAGGACAGAACTGACATGGTCAGACATGCTGCATCCATGTCAGACTACAAAGCGGATATGAGTGGCATCCCACAAGGCCTGGTCTTGCCCCCCCCCCGTTCTGTATATATGTCCCATAGGTATAGGCCAACATGGAAGGACTGTGACTGAACATGTATGCAGAGGAGTACAAACAGCCCACCATATCCGACCCCCAGCTGACACAAGCAACCCACAAAAGGGCCACCTACAAACAGACAACTGTAGCCATAGCCATGTCAGCAAGCTAATTGCAGAACTGTGTATAGACAACCACCATGGATATACAGTAAGTGCCCACAAATTACCACACAGGTGTTAACCCATGAGGCACCTAACATGTAATGTGAGACCTGGGTACAAAAGGTGATAAAAAACCTGCACTGGACAAACATGGGGCTGTAGTGTTCAGAAACATGTACCATATACCCACCCAAACATGAAGGTTGGCAGATGTAGATAAGGGGAACTCACTTGGCTCTGCAGCCATCCTCCATCAGCATCACAATGACTACAATCGCCCCTGTGGGATATCCCCCAGCAGACACCTCCATCAACTTTAAAGTCCACAACAGTACCCCACCAGGGGTAGCAAAGACCATGAACAGATGCCATGTGTTGCCTGAGTAAACAAACTGCACCCCCACACACCGGCATCCTTCCCAGCTACAGGAAAGCTGTGCCTGATGTATGAAGCCATGTCCAACCTGGAATGAATGAACATGTTGCACCTTGTACAATCTGAATGGCAGTGAGCTATGCACATGAGAGACCTGAACCCCAGCACTGACATACATAGGACAAGCTGTACAGAATGATCCATAACACAGAAGGCACCCCACACTTCAGTAAACTCCTGGTACAGGTCAGCCAGAGTCACATATCAACACCCCTCAAGAGGAATCCTGATGAAAGTATGGGAGATGGTAGGCTACCCTGGGTATCACTGTTATGTCAGAGGTAGACAGAGGCACAGTATACTAACCATGACATATGTCATGGCAAACTCCAGTTACAATGTGTGTCGAAGGACAAACACACTCTGTGACTAGCATCAGAAATGGCCTAGGGAACATCGCTAGTGTTTGCCAATGTCCACCCATGTTGGGGAATACACTAGCAATGTTGGACGAGCCTGGTGTAGGTAGTCCATATCTGAACATATTGCAACATGGTCATATGTGCACAACTGGCCCCTACACAGTCTGTTGTGCTCACTATGAAGATGTCAAGCAGTCATAGGACTAAAGCCCAGGATACTGTCCACACAGTGAAAGTACTGAAGCAGTACACTATACGGTACAACAGTGTTAGGTCATTATGAAAGTATGTTGAGAACTGTCTGCAAAGTATCCCATGCAATCCCTGCAGGCACAGTATAATCCCTGTTGTGGCAGACACGAAGCAGTTGGCCAGTTAGTACACAACATGACACCCAACACACAACCATAAACGTGGATATTGTTGAAGTTCACACACACACAAATATGTGGTGGACTTCAGAGTACAACAAATGGAAAGCTCACACTGGGCATGCTCACACACTTTGATAAATGAGGCATATGTCAGACAACATGCCATGGAAAGGCTGAACTGGGCATGCTCACACACTTAGGCCATATCTCCGTGTAGCAGTTGGCCACACATATCTGGTATTTTTATACGTGTCAGTCCAGGAACCAACCACAACACAGCAATCGCCCAGTGCACACAGTAAATGACCACAGAGACATAAGTGATATAGTGGATTGCCGTCATATGCAAACATCTTCCACAGATACACAAGTTGGTCATAGGAACAGGGAATGCTATGGCAATAAAGACCTGCAAACAGTAGAACAGCACAACAAATATTGTGCATCCGACAATTGAACATATGGGTGTAGAGGTCAATACTAGGCTTTTTGCCCCCGGGGAAAGACAGCTCAGCCAGAGTGTGCTTGGCATCTGCATCCCCAGGATAGTAGGCTACTGTGCCACTGTAAAGTAGGTCACAGAAGGCAACATGTGAGGCTAGTGAGCTGTGCCTCTGTCAAGCAGGGGCACCGTGGAGGTCTCAGGGATTGAATGTGCTAAGCCACAGCCATGTTGTCGGTGTGTGCTGTGAGAGGGTTGCTGAGGATCTCTGACAGTAGGTGTCCGTCAATAACAGACTGAGGGGGGCCCTATCTGCATTCTCTGGATGATTCCACTGTCAACACTGTGTTGTAATGAGTATGTGTGAATGAAGTGCCGTGCCAGAACTGTTCACTGATGTCCTCCCTCTGTGGGCTACAGCTCTGCAATGTATTAGGTCACTCTGTCTGTTGTACGGCGCATATATGGCTGGTGTACAGCTGACAGGTGTCTTGTTGTGGAGCAGTCATGGGTATATGTGGGATAGCATGACCAATGCAAACTGTACACATGCTCATAGAATGCAATTGTCAAGGATTATGCTGAGTGGCCAGTATAGTCCCCCAGCATGGGTCCTCTGAAGTCATCCACCCCAGTCTACACAAGTGTAGAGTCTGCTTGTGCTAAACACAGTTTGTGTGCAGTGACAACCTTGCCTGGGGTGGAGATGAGATATGGATGTCCAGGGAAAGGTGGGGATGGTCAGATATCAACAATGGTGGTCTACCCTTTCTGGTGTTTGGGGGAAAAGGGGAAAAATTTTCCCACGGGGGGTTTCCAAAAATGGAAAAAAGGTGGGGGGAAAATTAATGGGATTTCACCCAAATTTTTGGCCCGGTGGTGTTTTGGTTTCCCGCCCAAATAAGGGCCACATTTTTTTGGAACCCCCCAAAATTTGTTAGGTGGCTGTA
>NW_025053866.1:0-9226 GCF_019279795.1 Protopterus annectens
CATTGTGGGTTTTCAGCGAAGTCCTGATAAGGAGATGAAGTGTCACCAAGTCATCTGAGTAAATTATGTATTTATTTTGTCTGCAACCTGTGGGGTTATGGATCCGATATCGGATCCGAACCGACATGGTTTTCCAGCTATGGATCCAAGCTCTCCAGCTCCTCCTCAACCCATAATGCCCTGCTCTACCCTCCATGACCAGATCGAAGATCGGGTTTGCCAAGCAACAATACCCTAAAAGGGTAACAAAGAATATGCAGGAAACTGGAAAGGCCAGGGGGATAAGGAGAGGCGGGATGATTTTGCAGACAAATGAATACACCTACTCAGATGGAACGTGCTATGGTGAAAGTACATAACTTCCTAAATCTGAAGTAGGATATTCATTTGTCTGCAACCTAACAAGTGGGACAGAGTCCCCAGCTACCTGAAGATACTTGGGCGTGCATCATGGAAGGATATTCTGAGCACCGCTGAGCCAAAGAGATGCTCTACCCCTAGATGCAAGATCCAACTTATAAGTGGGCAAATAAATGTATGATGATGAAGCCCACGTGGCTGCTGCACAAATATCATCTAGAGGAATCCTAGCCTCTAGAAGGCTGCCGCCGGTAGATACTGACCGGGTTGAATGGGTATTAATTTCCCCGGTCTGCAGGCCTTTCCTGACTTGATAAGCCAATAAAATGCACTGTGAAATCCAAGAAGCGGGACAGAGAAACTTTAGAGATTGGCTTGCCCCAAATTGAATTTTGCAAAGGAGAAATAAACAGCTGGTCGGATTTGCCTATGACCAGCTGTCCTGTTGAGATAAAATCTAAGTTGCCTATGTGAACGCCTAGAGAATGTAGCTTTATATTCACCTTTGTTTTCATATTTAGGGAAGAAAAACAGGAGGTTAATGGATTAATTGATGTTTGCTTCAGAAGTTTATTTTAGGAAGGAAGGACGGGTTGGTCCTGAGGGAGACACGGTCCGATGAAATACCAAGTAAGGAGGTTTAGCTGATAAAGCTTGAAGTTCAGAAACTCTCTTGGCTGATGTAATGGCTACCAAAAAGGCTGTCTTGCATGGGACAAGAATTTGAGATCCACCGAGTCACAAGGGCTCGAAAGGAGGAGCGGTCAGCCTCTAGCCTGTAGGACCAAAGAAAGGTCCCAAGGAGGAACTGCTTGTTTTATAGGGGGGCCTGAGAAGAAAAGTACTCTTTAAGAAATGTCTACACAATTTGGCTGACATAAGAGGATTAGAATCTTGGCCGAATGTGATAGTGAGAATTGCCATTGGCCAGTTGAACTTTGACTAATGGAACTGCTGGCACCATCGTTCAAAAGAGAGAGGTTAGAAAGTCAAGCACTACAGGGAGAGGAACCGTGAAGGGATTCAGGCCTTGCTGCCGCCTCCTACACATGCGAGAGAAACGCTTCCATTTGGTTTCTCGTAAACCTTTCAGTGGATGGTTTATGAGCCAAAAGGGCAACAAGCCACCAAAATAGCCTTTACAGGTGAAGAAAATACCGGGAGTCCTTATCAAGAGTGGAACTGGAGCATGCCAAGCGGTCAGCTTCAGGTTGTCCAGGTTCGGGAGGAGGAATGCAGGATGGATGGGATATCAGATCCGGGATGGGATCTAGAATCCAAGGAGGATTCACCGAGTGAGACCTTAGGAAGGGAACCAGATTCTGTCGAGGCCAGAATGGAGCAATGAGAATCATTCTGCAACCCACCCGAGAGGCTTTCTGAAGAACTTGCAGCATCAGAGGCAGGCGTGCTGGATAGGCATACAGAAGACCGAGGTGGCCAAGCATGCACCAGAGCTGTCTTTGGGAGTACCTCCGGGAGGAGGTATTAGAGCCGAAAAAAAAAACTGTCGCGACTCTGGTGTTTGGCAGGGGAGAAGCAAAAGATCGCATGAAGGGGTTCCCCACCGCGGCTAATATGCGTTCGGGCTACTTGACAATTGAGAGACCACCGTAAGGGGTCAGAATGGTGCGAACTGAGCTTGTCCGCTAGGATGTTGGACCGACCCCGAATGTATGCTGCTATGAGAAAGCTTATTGGTGGAGTATTGCCCATTCCCCGCAAACTCTCATGGCCTCTCGACGAAAGACAGGGTAAGACCTTGTTCCCTTGCTTGTTGATGTACCCAGACAACAGACATGTTGTCCGGATTGAATCGCAATTGTTCCCAAGGGAAGAAAAGTCCTGAAGTGCTAGCAACGCTAAGAGCACTACTCTCATCTCTAGAACATTGATATGCAGTAAGGTTCTGGAATACGTTCCACGTGCCTTGGACTGTCCGCTCAAGATAAGTGCCCCCACCGAGGCGGGAGGCGCCCTCGCGTGGTCACCGTGGGCAGAGGGGAGAAGACAAAATGGCCGGGGACCTTTGTGGAGATCCGGGGAGTGGAGCCTTACCACAAGAGGGACCGCTTGCAAGCCTTGCTGATCGCTATGGGATGATGCATGGGGAGAGTTAAGGTATGACCACCTGTACTAAGAGCCGCCCACTGTAGAATGCGATATTGAGCCTGGCAAGAGGAAGAAGTGCTATAGCCGAAGCCATGGACCCTAGAGCCCTCAGGACCAACTCCGCTGAAAACAGAACTGAATGGAGAGAATGGCCCGCGCACCTGGAGCTGCAGATTTAGAACTCTGTCCGCGAGGAGGAAGGCTCGCAAAACTCCTTTGTGTCTAGTCTGGCCCCTATGAAATCTAAGAGCTGTGTGGGCCCAGGTTGGACTTCTTCCAGTATTTATTGTGATGCCCAGAAATGGAGCAAGATGGAGAAAGAGAGTCTCAAGGCCAAGAGAAGTAGATGCCTTGTTGGGGCGGTGGAAGCCAGTCATCGTCAGGTAGGGAAAGACCTGCACCCCCTGAAGCCTCAGGTGGGCCAGCTACCACTGCTAGTACTTTGGTGAACACCCTGGGGGCTGTGGTGAGACCAGGGAAGGACCCGAACTGGTAGTGACTGGCCCCAGCCGAAGCGGAGAAACCTCCTGGAGCGCCTGTCCATCAGGATGTGGTGGTACGCGCCTGAGTCTATCGAGCACATCCAGTGATTTTCTCCCAGAAGGGGAGAATAGATTGCAGAGTGACCATTCGGAATTTTTCTTTGGGACTGCCAGATTCAAGAGAGAGAGGTCTAGGATTGGTCTTAGTTCCCCGTCTTTTTGGCACTAAAAAGAATCTGGAGTAGAACCCTGATCCGATCTGGTCTGGGGAACGGGCTGGATGGCTCTTTCTTTAGTAGATGGCCAATTTCTGCCAAAGCCGCCTCCGCTGGACCGGTGGGATTTGGGAGGGACTTCAATTTGGAAGGTGAAGGAAATGGAATGATATCCCCTGGATATGATTTGGAGAACCCAGCGTCCGATGTTATGGACTCCCATGCCATAGGTGCCCCGGAATTCCCGACTGCCTCCAGAGTAGAGCAGTCGGGCAACCTCAGGTTTCTCGCGCGCCGGGCCGCTTCCAGAGAAAGGTTCCCTTGACCCAAGTTTCTGGAGCCCTCTGCCTCTAGGTGGCGCAGTCATCCCCTGTCCCTCCTCTGCCAAAGTACGGAAGGACTGGTTGTCCGGAGCAGGCTGGGACTTCGCGACTCCGGAACCACATCTTCTTCTGACCCTTTTGGTTCCTAGAATAGGCCTCTGGGGTGCAGAGAAGCGGATTCCGGCGGCAGACAGCGCCTTCCGCCCTTCTCGCTCTGGGTCAACGCCTTGCGAACGGTCTTGCCAACAGAGCAGAACCGCCAAAGGGGCTGCTCGCAAAGACGCCTTTGAAGGGCTCAGAAAATCGCGAAGTGACGGAGCCAGGCCTGACGCCTAGTGACCAGTCCTGTCCCGCAGCTCTAGCTGGCGCCTCCGTTGTATGGAGAGTAAGTAGCCGAGAAGTATTCCCGGGTAACTGACTTAAGAGTGGCCATACGGGTGGAGGCAGAACTCTGTCCTCCTCCGAAATGGACTCAGGGGATGCAGCGTATTCCTAACAAGATCTCGCTGCATCCGAATAACATGTGCCAAATAGTTCAGCGCCTTTACCGAAGGTCGCCGAACTGAACATCCGCTTCCCCAAGCGGTCCATCATCCGGAGACTCCTTGCTCGGTGGGTGGACTGAGGGACTCTCCTGAGCTAGTTCCTCTTTTGTGGCTGCCGCCATCAACATGGCATCTACAGGAGGCCCCTTACCCAATGGGTCCGGGTCGGATGGCGGACTAAGGATCCTATCCGGTCTTTTGGGAATTGGCTCCACGGTGTCCGGTTCCTTCCACGCCCTAGTGGTAATAAGGTCCACCAGGGGGTCGGCAGGGGGGACACCCAAGAGGTAGACGGGCCCGCTTTCAAATGCCTCTAAGAACACGGACTCGTCCCTCGGGAGGAAGACTTGGGGCAGACCACCCCCTTATACGAGTATTTCCATGATGTCTCCAAAGGAGACATCCTCGGGGTGACCGGGGAGCCTTCCCCTTCCTCCGTCCGGTCTTCTGGAGACTCGGGGAGTGTGCCTTTTCGCCGTAGCATGTTATGAGGGGCTCCTCTGGGGGCTGTCAGAGGAGTCCTAGCAGCGGCAATTTTCCATAGGAGCAACTTGGGGCACAGAAACGGGCTGTCCCAGGGCCGGATGGTGGAAGCCTGGCCCAGTGCAGAGGGAGCTGGACGGAGCCGGCAAGTGCCGGGGTCCGAGACCTCAACAGAGCCTCTCCACTACATCAAAGGCCGAGGGGAGCCGGTAACCACCACCAAAGGATCCGACAATCGCCCTCGGATCCGCCAAGAGTGGATCGGAGCCGCGCGGGCACTCGGATCCAAAGGGACAGTGCGCTCCGACACAGACGGCGCTCGAAGGAGCACTGATCCCCGGATCCGGCTCGGATCCAGGCTCCGAGATCGGGTCCGACGCGACTGGTGGGCAGGGTCGGTCCGGGTACTCAAGTACTATCGGCTCCGACCTCCCGCCCGCTGCTCGGCTCAGCTGCTCAACCCGGATAGCGGGTCGGAGAAGGAGCAATAGGCTTAAAAGGGTGTTCAGCTCCCCGGGGGAGGCAAGAGCACTCCCATCTGCATCTGGGCCTGGATGAACCTTCTCATCATCCGTCCAGATCAGCATCAGAAAGGCTGTGGGTAGATTCGGAAGAGGCTACCGAGGTAGCCTGGAGTGCCTCCTCGATAGCCTCGACGGAGATCGGGTCTCCTCCTCCTCAGGACCCGAAAGCACAGGGACCGGAGCCGGAAGGAGGAGACTGAATCGACACCGGAGCCGGGAGAAGTCAGCTTGGCTGGCGGGGCCGAACAGAGGTCTCGGCCCGCTTGTGGTGCTTCTCCTCCGGTCCTTAGCAGCATCCCTCTCCTCTCCAGAAGCGGAGTTTGAGTCCCAGGAGCAGGAGGGGTGCCACAGGGGAACAACTGCAGCCACAGTAGTCTCAAGGGAGGCGGAGGTCTGGAGCCGAGTCTGGCGGTAAAGACCCGCCAAGACCAGCTTGGACCTCCACTCCTCAGGCCCTGGGGTTGAACCCTGCACAAATGGAACAAATCCAGATGTGAGGTGTTCAACCCCGAGACACTTTGAACACACCGAGTGTGGCCATCAGCCGAGAGAGCTATGGCCACACTCGAGATTCAAATATAGATTTAGGCTGGTCAGCCATAATCTATAATACACTAAAAGCTACAGAAAGTAACTTAAAACAAAAAGACACACAGGCCTACACACACTCTACGCAACAGCGAGGGGAGGAATAAAAATTACTTACTTTAACTCAAAATAAAACTCAAAATACACTATAAGAAAGGGGAACCTAAACTTTCACACAAATTCACTCAAAAAACCAAAAATTTCTCTGATTTTAACAAGAAATAGAGTTCACTTAGCTGAGAGCCAAAACCCAAATCCAGTCACCAGCGGCAAACGAGATCTGAGGTCATGAGGGTAGAGCAGGGCATTATGGGTGAGGAGGAGCTGAGAGCTTGATCCATAGCTGGAAAACCATGCCGGTTCGGATCCGATATCGGATCCATAACCCACAGGTTGCAGACAAATGAATATCCTACTTCAGATCCTAGGTTAATCATGTCTGTTACTTGGTGTTGGTAGAACATCTGCTACTTGGTGCTTGTGGATTTTATTTTAATAAATCTCATTTTGCTGCTAGACCTTCGTTCTTCTCATTACTTACTCGTTTGGATTTGTGGACTGGTTTTCAGTTTGATTTAGAATCACTGCCAGGAGTATTTGGCATAAGTTTCTGCATGTTGTCAAAAATGGATAAAAGATATCTTGGCACATGTGTCTGATAGTTAACAGTATGGAAGGCAAAGGTAAATGACACCTACACTTTTTTCCCCATATCTCTCCATGACTCAACTATCCTTATAATTGGGATGAACAGTGAAAGAAAGGAAAAGCTTAGAAGGTTTGGGGAAACAACAGCAGAGTCCTAGACTGTATTTTTATATAAGTATTTGAATGAATCAGGGACTTTGAAATATCTGTCAGGCTTTCTGGGAGCAGGTGGCTGGTGAGAAAATTCCTGTTATCCCATTCAGCCTCCCTTGAAACAGGAATGGCTAGAGTAGAAAGGTATTTGGATTTTGCTTGAAATAAACATCATGCTTTGTTGTGTATGTTCTTTTTGCCTCTTTTGTTTCTGTTTATAAAGTTGAAAACATCTGCATGAAAATGTGTTTTAGTTTTTTTTTTTTAATGTTTATGTGCACAAAACTGTTTTTATTTTATATAACCATGTATTTAACCTTAGGTACTGGTTGCTAGCAAGTTCAAGTGGAGACAATTGACCCAGGATTATTAATTGAAGAGTTAATGGGATGGCATAGGTATTTAAATGAAGTAAGGGGTAATGGAAAACATCTGATGAAGTCTGGTGTTACAGGACCCAAAACGAGTGATAAACGTTAAGTGTTATAAGCAGTGGTGCAATTATTTTCCTATTTTTTTGTTTTTGTTTATTCTGAAAATAAAGACTGTAACTGAAACTTTTTTGTAGCCTGGATTTTTGCCTGCACCTACTAAGTATCTACATCTAGCATATATTTTTGGTTGACGGATTCCATTTGTGGATACCCGGGTTCCTCTGTTGTGGTGTTGCTGGATTATCTAAGGAAATTACATAGGAAGTACCCAACCCCGGACGTACAGTCATCAAAAAATAAAAACAGAGACTTCCTCACTAATAAAAATTTGAGAAACTCCGTTTGGTTCTCCTGAAATCACTAGCCTGGGCTCCCTTTAAGGCTGAAGCATCTGTCAGATAGAATGTGCTATAGGGAATTCCCTTGTCAGTCTCCAGCAGGGTTACAAAAAGAAGGAACAGTCTGAGTAGTCAGATGCCCTGTGGACACAATCTTCCTTCAGTTTTTGGTGTTTTCTTTGGCTGTGAGGGATGTCCAAGGTAGGAACTTTGGCAGATATAGTATCTCACATACGAGCCATTCTGTCGCTTATTCTTCAAGTAAATATTTAGAAAGGAAGCTGTCTCTCGAGGTTTTTGGAAAGGAAAGAAAGCATGACAATGGCATAATCCAGTGCTATGCTAAGCCCTAAGGAAAAGACACTGTAAATGCCTACTTTCGTAGGGAATTTGCCTACCAAAGAGGCATTTGCCTTTCTTTGATGGCATACACAAACTTCCAAAATACAAAATAAAATAATAAGGAAGGCCTCCAATGGCAATTTAGATCTTTTTAAATAGTTGACAGACCAAGGAAACAATGAAGTGCTTCCTGGACTTGATGCAAGAAAGGTCTGAGGATTTTGGCATCTATATGTCCCTTATGTACCAGCATGCAGCCTCCCAGCCTAGGTCTAAGGTTGAATCATGCTGTGCGAAGAAGGAGGAGTGCCTCAGCTTTGCATAATGGCCACGCATGGTATCCTGTGGTGATACAACTCAATTCTTAACATTACTGCAAACAATTATCTAATAATCAACATCAGAAGATGTTGCTAAGAGTATCTTGGGCCACCTATTTTAGATTCTCTGAATCAGATATCACAGGTACTTATTTTTCAGACATGATGACTTGGAATATAAAATGCATGGGGATCAGGAGATGTCTGCTGGGCATCTCATTAAAATTGTTTTTATTGTTCTTTTGGTTTTGGAGGCAATGACTTTCAGCATGTTATACTACTGTGTCTGTTGCCTACATTTTGGCTTATAAAGTAAAAAGAAGTTATGTAGCCTCACCATAATGCTCTTGAAGCCAGTGGAAGTTTTGTTCCATCTAAGCCTTCATTTTCACTGATGGCTTCTGAGCTCGATCCTCGGTTCCGACACGCTGACGATTAACAATGCTTTCCAAAGTTCTCCAGTAGCTCGAGACTCTAACCCTTATCCCACAATGCACTGCTGGGAATTGAAGCTTCCCTAAGATCTTGTTTGCATGCGTACTATAGAAGTAAGCAATAATTATTCTGCCTAGTGAAATGAGGGACACCTTTGAAAAACCAGGATGAAGACAGCCTCCAGGTCAACTGCCAGCGCCAGGAGGGGAAGGAGGGAGAGGACGTGAGAATGAACATGGAACGTGCTATGGGTGAGTACATAACTTCTTTATTTGAAGTTGTTCAATCAAAACATTGTTCATTCTTCACTGATGGTAGCATCCTCTAGCACCCCTGATCTTGGTGGCGAGCTCGGGAAGTATTGTAACTCTTCAGAACCGTAGAGAAACAAATGAAGCCCTGTCCCTTGGAGGCCTTAACCACTTTGCAATGAGTTATAAAAGGCGTGTGAGGTTTAGACCATGTGGCTGCTGCACAGATGTTGTCCAAAGGTAATTTGGCTTGAAAGGCTGAAGAGGTGGTGAAACTGCTCTGGGCTGAATGAGCCTTCACCTTTACTAGACAAGGGCATGTTATGACAAGAATATGTGTGTATTAGCTGATACAATCCGACAGCCACTTAGACAGGGTTGTTTGGCAACTGGTTTACCTTTCCTGGCCTCAGGAAAACACACAAAAGCTGATCTGATTTCCTAATGTCTTTTTTGTTCTGTGTCTGAAATAAAATCTAAGTTGTCTATGAACATCGAAGGTTTGTGCAAACATATATTCCAATTTGTTGAGGTGTGATTAGGAAAGAAAAGCGGGCAACTCAATGACTTGATTAATGTTAATCTCAAGGCATACTTGCATAGGCAATATGGCTGGGTATTTTCCCCATGAAATTTTTTTAAAGTGATGAGGCCGGAGGAAAATGAGGTAAAC
>NW_025053867.1:0-9938 GCF_019279795.1 Protopterus annectens
GGGCCTTTTTTTAAAAAAAAACCCTCACAGGTGAAGCTCTCTTCTACCGTATGGGGCTAGAACGGTTGGAAAAGTGCAATAGGACTTTCCACCGGAAGGCGACATCCGTGGCAGAGGTCCGCAGAGAACCAGACTGACAGGAAAAGTTCCTTGGAAACCCTATCCAGCGCTCCTGAAAGGCCCGACTGTATTACTGCTCTGGGAGGCAGTCGGAGACGTTCAACACCCTAGGCGCCTGATAAATATCTCCAGAAGGCGATGGATGCAAGGCGTTATATCGGGGATATTCCATCCCCTTTCACTCTTACCCCAGACCAACAAAGGGTCCCAGATGTTCCTAGTCTGCTGGATGTAGCATCCTGTAGAGTCCAGAAACTATTGCAAAAGAGTCATCCAGCTAGTCAACGGACCAGCAAATATCCGAGGAACTTACTCGAGGGTTCTTTTGGTGCGAAGACCAGGGACTGGGAGACCTATTCTCGGACCTCAGCAGGCTCAACAAATATGTGTTGAAGAGACACTCAGCAGGCTCAGCAAATATGTGGTGAGAGCGAAGATCCAGATAGTCACCTTCAGTCCATTCTCCCATTTTTGAGAGGATGATTAGATGTGCTCTGTAAGTCAGGATGCATACTACCATATCCAAAATGGCCGAGCCATCAGGGATCATCTGCCCTTCATTTTGAGAGCCAGTCATTTCAGTTTTGGGCACTGCCCTTTGGTCTCACTACAGCCCAGGTGTTCACAAATGTAGTGACAATCATGGCTCACTTGAGACATTCAGGAATCAGGTGTTTACCATGGACTACACAGCTTTTACACTGAGGCATCAGCTTATTCGGGAGCAGGACGCTACTAGGGTCTATGTTCACAGCTGGGCATTACAATAGAATTTAGAAAAGTCTACCTTATTGCCATCATGATGTGCAGTCTTTATAGGAGCAGACTTGAACCCATGGTCAACATGTCCCTGAATCTCCGTCCCAAAGAGTTCTTGTCCTCCAGCAACAGATTATGGATCTCACTGAAAAAGCGAAAAGCCACCAGCATCACAGATTCTCAAACTACCGGCATGATGGCAGCAGCAATTATTGCCAAAGCTACCCCTTGCGAGATCCCACATGCACATTCTTCGAGTGGCTGCTATTCACGCACTGGACCTTTCAGGAAGTACCCTTGAATCACATCTGGTCTTGATTACCACCTCTTGCAAAGAAAGACCTTGCATACAGAGCCAGCAACGTCGAGGCGGTGACTATCAGGCTTGCCCATTGTTCTTCCCTCTCAGTTGCAATGGGTGACCATGGATGCCTCCCTGATCGAATTGGGGGCATTATCAGGGAGACGGACAGCCTGAGGTACTTGGCAGACTCACAAGGCTCATTTGCACATAAACCTCCTGGAGATGAGTGGTTCTTCTGGCGTTGCAGGCCTTTCAAGACTGAAAATGGCTTCGCTTAACACGATTACCAATCCAGTGGACCAACATGTCCAGTAGTCTGTTACATCAACAAACAAGGAGGAACCAAATCCCTATCCCCTGTGTCGAGAGACTCTGAGATTATGGAGGTGGGCAAAGTCCACCCAGGGATTTTTCTGACTGAGAAATGCACATCATTGGCAAATCCAAATGTAATGGCCGGACGAGACTTCCAGCAAGAGCTATTCTGCTATCTCACAGTGATCTCCAAGAGCGAGAAATATCCGGAAGCCAATTTTCGCCAGATGGGGTTAAAGCCTTGCTGCAATCTTTTGTCTCACCCCCACAAACACCAAGTGCAACAACTACTTTGCCCTGATCCCTCAACAGGGACAATCCCGAGGGGGCATACTTGTCCACGATTGGCCTCCGGGACTCCCTTATGCTTTTCCCCTTTCCATTGTTTCCCCAAAGTATTGCAGAAGCCAGATTTTCTGGGCAGGACACTTATCACTAATTGCCCCATATTGGCCATGTCAAATTTGGTTCCCTTTTTGAGAAATCATCTACTAGAGGCCTTGGATCCTGGACACAGTGCGGATTTGGTGACCCCTTGTCAGGAGCTCTTCATCCCTCTCTTCAGTCCATCAAACTGACAGCTTGGCTTCTCCAATTCCCAGAGAGCCAGGTTCCAAATTTGGCAGAAGAAGCGTGAGAGCATATCACATTGTCATCTCACAAATCTTCTGCTAGGAAACTTTACCTCGATGAAGTGGAAAAGGTTTTCCATCTGGGCGCAACAGATTAGCATTGACCCTTTCCATGCAAGCTATATCAGATATGCACTAGATTCCTAACAAAACTGTTAATGAAGGGCTGCAGCAGTGACCGTCGAGGTCCAACTTCAAGCACCACTTTATTTCTAATTTTCATTTAGGTGCATCCAATGGTATTTATCCTGTCTCATAAGTTGGCTAAAGGCCTTTTTGAAGGGTACAATGCGCTTAAAACCATAATAGAGATCTCCTATACTCCCTGGAACTTGAAGATCTAATCTTATCCCCAAATTATTCTTCTGCCCTTTAGACCTGCCTCTTCTTCCTTGAGCTGGTAAGCTTTCTTGGAAAGACCATTTTTCTTGGTGGCCATTACATCGGCACTCAGAATTTTGGAGTTGCAAGCCCTTTCCAATAAACCACCTTATCTGATATTTCATAAAAGATAGAGGTTTCCCTCGGGACCCGAATCCATCGTTTCTACCCAAAGTATGTTGTTAAGATTCACTCTAAAATCAGGCGATTGAGTTGCCATTTTTTCTTTCCCAACCATTTTAAACCAATTAGAGTATATGCTTCACTGAAACTTGATATTGCATAAACAACTTGCTTTTATTTTGGATAGAACAGAAATATCTCAGAAGTGCTTCGATCAGCTGTTTGTCTCCTTCTCATATTCTAAAGAAAAGGTGCACTACCTGTCTTCAAAACTACCTTATCCAAGGAAATGGCTGTCACGATTGCATCTCCTTTATCTACATTAGAAGTGGGTATTGCATTACACAATAAGGTCCAAGACTCATTCTACAAGAAGCGGTTTCCTACTTCTGCAGCTTTCTTGACCAGGTGCTGATATAAGATTATATTTGTGCAGCTGCCACCTGGTCAAATCCACATACCTTCAAAATCTCATTTCAAAGTGGACAGGGCCTCTAGGGACAGGCTTCATTTGGATCTGCTGTTCTAAAACAAAGTACTCCTGTGAGCCACCCAGATTGTGGTGCTGGGGCCAGCTTTACCCATCGAAGTTGGAATAAAAAGCGAGATTAAACAAGCTTCGTTAAGTTACATACTTACCATAGCGCGTTCCATGTGAGTTGTTATTCTTGCCTTCATTATTCTGACCCTCCCTCTACCCTCTTCCTATGTCTACAGAAGCACAAGAGGTTCCACGCTGGTTTTGGATGTTCATAGTGTTTTCACTGTTTGCAGTCATCACTGTAGGGTTCTCCCTTGCCCGACCAGGCAGTCCTCGATCGGCCCAGAATCCCAAAGTCTGGGTCCGGCGTGGGGCTGCTCAGCCATGCTCCTGACGTCCAGACTGCCAGGAGTACAAAGCTGGCCAGCCCGGCGCCATGTTCTCAGTCTTTCTTGCCGTGCGGTAAAAGCAGTTCGCAAGTGCGATCCGGCTGACTCCTGACAATTTTTCTTACGTGCTTCCAGTCCGAGGAGCTTTCTTCTTCTACTCAAAGGCTAAGTACCCCGTTGGAAAACTTTTTCTTGCTCCAGTCCGATGTCAGAAAAAGTTAATAATTGTATTTCTTGTGGGAAGCAAATACCTCCTTAAGGATTTTCATTCTTACTGTTCGCTTGCTTGGGCCTGACCTGCGCAGTAGCTGGTTGTCGGTTTTATGCTAGATTTAATCAGCGTGCGATTAACCCGAAGAATTACGATTTTGCATTTCATTACGCCCGATGACGGGCAATTTAATTCCAAAATGTCAGATGCGGCTTCCGACTACCGGAGTTCACAAATAGCTATGAGACCAAAGACGAGCCTCGAGGTCCAACACAGATGCCGTTGTGCAAACAAGAAGCCACCATCTTCAGGATTACGACGTAGTCAGTGATATGCTTTTTGCAAGCCCCACAATAATTACGACCCATTTGAACCGATTATGAAAACGACTCCCCATGAGGAACCAACTAGGCCTTTGAATATTTCGAAGTGCAGGACCTTGGACCAATGCTCCCTCGGATGGAATTCAGAGCCGCTGTGCAGGTGCAGGCTTCCGAGGGGTTTTAGGCCTACACAGCTTCTGATAAAAGCAAAGCCAAAGACAAGAAACAAATACTCCTTGAAATCAAAGACTACAGCCCAGGCCTTCTCTGATCCGGGACAAGGTCTCCAGAAACAGTTGGCCCCAAGATGGCCGGAGGACTTGCCCACACTATGACTAGAGGTTCACATCACCTCCAGATAAAAGGCCAAGACAGGAAGTGCATTATGACTCTTCTGATCAGGCTTCTGTTTCTTCAGTGTCTTCTTCAGACCAGGATTATTCTTTCCCTCCTTATGAGGGATTCTGATGCTAAAGAGATCCATTCCTTCGAAAACGCTTCTCCCCGCAAGAGATTTTTCTTTGGGGGAAACTTTACATGAAAATGAGGGACATTTTTTCACTGGGAAGGACAGGAGTACTTTCGGGAATCTAAGAAAAGACTTAGGGATTTTCTTCTTCTTCTAACATAGACCCTGGCTATTCACTCCCTGTTTTGGATATTGTATGGATGATGCCTTTTCTGAGGCTAGCAACTCCCAATTCTTTTCCTCCAGCTCCTGTTAAGCCAGACAGATATTATAGGGTTCGGGTTTCTGATTCCATCGAATTTTATACAGGAATCACCATCCTGAGAAACCATTCTCATGGGGCCCTAAAGGAGTTAAGGCGGCTTCTGCTGAAACCCCCACATTCCCACAGAGGAAGGATTCCCAGAGCTTTAGAGATGGGGCAAAAAAGTTTACACTTCTGCAACTTTATCTATTAGGACTTTAAACTGTCCAATTTCATATGCTGGAAATACCAGCAATTTCTATTGTCTGTTCTAAAACAAAAGCCATCTTCCACATTTCTGCTTGTGCAGATAATAAGAATTACATGATTTAATGCATGCCACTGAACAAGAGTAGGGAAGCATGGTTTACACTGTGGTTTTGATGCCTTGGAGGCTTCTTGTGGAATGCTGCTTCTCTGGCACAGTCATTAGAAGACATGTGCTTGGTTAAAGAGACAAAACTTAAACTTGCGGATCAAGTAAAAGCTAAAGTTACTGGATGCTCTGTTCAGCATAATGTTTGTTTGGATTTAAGGCTGAAGAGAGGTGATAAAGAAGATGGAGGACAAGAGCAGAAATCAAACCACCAAGCGTTTAAGGATTTCTTACAATTACAGCCCCCAGATTTAGTAGGAATTGGCCTACTAAATTGGTCCTTTCCCAATTCAGACAGGCCTCAGAGGGTAGATACAGGCGCTCCAGAGGAAGGTCCCAAGCAGACCTCTACAGACCAAGACAGTGACTACTTCCACCCCTAGAGGTGGAGAAGACAGATCTCAAGCTCAATGACTTCATAGCTGGGCTGCAGGAACTTCTTGCTGGAAACTCTCGGGTGGAAAACTCTCTCTTCCACCCTAAATTGGATTTGCATAACTTAAGACCAAGTGGAGTTCTGGATGTAGTTTCAAGAGGTTAAATTCCATTTTCACCACTACCAAGACCAAGTGGATGGCGGATCTCACCAAAACATCGATGATTTAGAGGCCTTAAGCCCAGGTGGAAGCCCTCTTGGCTATGAGTCATAGAACTGGTTACTTTCAGAAATGGGACTTAAAGGTTTTACTCAAGGCTTTTCTGGTCTGAAAGCAAAATTCATGAACACCCATCCTGGATCTGTCGGTCTTGAACACTTTCTCGAGATTCCGAAATTCAAGGTAACTTACTCTACAGCAGCTACTTCCAATACTTTGAGCAAAAATGCATGGATGGTAACTTTGGATTTTAAAGGAGGCTTGTTACACATTCCCATCAGGCAGGAGTGCAGAAAATACCTGGGTTCAAGGCGGATCGACACTATCAATTTTCTGCGCTGCCCTTTGGATTTATCATGCCCAGGTCTTCACCAAATGCCTGGCACCAGTAGTAGCTTGGCCAAGACAAGGGAATTCAAATTTTCCATATCTGGACTGTCTTATTCAAACGAACAGCAAGGATTAATGTACTTCAGCATCTGGAATTTGTTCAGAATCTTCTCAAAGTTCCTGGGATTCACTGTGAACATAAAGTCAAATCTGACACCCTCACAACAGATAACTTTTCACCAAATTGTTCTTCTGAACACAACATGGATAGCATTCTGACATCCGAAGAAACAACTTCTGACTGGCTTCAACTTTCAAAACCTTGGCATCTCTAACTCTGTTATCTGCAAGGAAATTCCTGCAAACTTTAGATTTACATGACCTCCTGCATCCTCCTAGTATCACATGCAAGACTACATATGAAATACAGTGGTATCTAAAAGTGTATGGTCAACATTGCCACAGTCTAGACACGCAGTCAGCGTCCTGCCCTTGTCTACGAGAATTCCTTTGGTGGACCAGGGCATGTATTCAAACAAAGGAAAGTCTTCAGTCTATCTCCAGCGTAGCCAGATACTAACCACAGGCGCCTCAGACTACGCGCGGGGCCCGCAGGAGGAAAATGTCTGCAGGGCCTTTGGACAAAGGATCAGGCAGCACTTTCATATCAATTTAAAATATTAGCTGTTCAGAGCGCTCTATTGGCCTTCGAGTCTGCCTAATCAGGACAACTACTGATGCGGACAGACAACACCACAGTTATGTGGTACATCAACAAGCAAAGGGGGGTTCACCTCCTGCCACTCTCCTGCCAGACTGGCCATGAATCTATGGAACGCAGCTCTGGCTTCAAAGTGGACCCTGGCTCA
This sequence comes from Protopterus annectens, assembly GCF_019279795.1. Taxonomy (NCBI): domain Eukaryota; kingdom Metazoa; phylum Chordata; order Ceratodontiformes; family Protopteridae; genus Protopterus; species Protopterus annectens. The sequence goes on from NW_025053867.1 coordinate 6,923, forward strand.
GTATTTACCAGGAAACAAAACATCCTGGTGGGGAGACAGTCTGAGCAGGAACCTGTCAGACCACAGGTGGATGCTGGACACCAAAATATTCAAGATGATGCAAAGCAGTCTGGGGATGCACTGAATCTTTTTGCATCCCACCTCAATCATCAACTACAGATTTTTGCTGGGACATTTCACGAACTAGCATGGAAAGTGGATGCACTATCATTCAGTTGGAGAAACCTCTCTGGGTATGCCTTCCGCCTCCTCTTCTTCCCCACAGGTGTTATTGAATCAAGCAGGACAGGCCCAAGATGATAATTTTACTGGCCCCAAATTGGCCCTCTCGACAGTTTTGGTATAGCCTTGAAAAACCTTTCTCAAGGCCCCTTGGGTTTACCTCAGACTCTGAACCTTCTGTCCCAACACCAGGGGTCAGGTTCTGCACTCTCATGTCAAAACTCTCAGCCTGGCTGCCTGGCTAATCGGGGTCTATGATTTTTTCTCTCCTACCCAAGCAGGTTGGATGTCATTTTAGAAATAGGCGTCCTATCACTTCTAATCTAATCTTATGCAGGAAAATGGAAAAATTTTGCACCTGGATGCAGACTCAGGATTAGGATCCTCTTGTTCTAATATTCCTCTGATTTTGCTTTACCTGTCAGACCTCTTGCATAGGGTCTCTCCTTCTCTTCCATAAAGATACATGCCTCTGCTATCTCTGCTCATTATAATATTACACCAGACCCTCCAATCTTTTCACCAGCTCATGAGACCCAGTTTCTCAGAGGGAGCTAAAATTTGAACCCCTAGATCTCCACCATTCCTGCCTGGGATCTCCTTTATGTTTTAGAAAACTCACCTTACCTCCTTTTGAGCCTGCTACCCACATCTGACATCAAGTTTTTGTCATGGAAGACAGCAGCCATCACATTGGCTTTGACCTCTGCCAGGAGAGTTTTTGGAGTTACCAGCTCTCATGGCTGTGGAGACCTTATCTTGTACTGAGATGAGAATTGTCTTTAAGGACTAATCCTACTTTCATGCCTAAGATTGGATGTCCTTCAAGGACGCATCTGCAGTCATCACATATGGGTTGTCCTGCGCACTCAGGCAGCCTTGATCAACCCGGATTTAAAGTCTGGGTCGGCGTCGGCTGATCTTCGCCCCTTCCCGACATCAGGCGCCTGGGGTATAAGCGTCAGCCGATGCCATCTTCCTCAGTCTTTCTTGCCGCGTGGTGCCCGAAGCAGAGCAGTTAGCAAGTGCCGATTGACCCGCTCCTGTAATTCAGCTAAACGAAGACTTCCAAAGCTAAGTACCCATTGGGGACTCTTTCTTGCCTCAGCCGATGTCAGATAAAATTAATAATTGTAACGTAGAAACAAATACCTCATAAGGATTTCCACTCTTACTGCCTACCTTGCCTAGGCCCAGACCACGGCGTGTCGGCCCTGTTCATGTGCTTCCTTCAACCGGCGTCGATTGGGTGTTTGAAGGAATTTTGGGGCTGGTTTGCTTACAAAATGTCGTCGGAGACTCCGACTTCGTTACAATAAGAAAAAGCGCAGGACAAGGACCGACACCCGCGGTCCGCAGTTCGGCTGAAACGCCAGGCCTACCGCGGTGTACCGGCTGAAAACCAAGTCCTTGGTACTACCGTCCCGCGAAACCGTACAACGGCAACCTCATTTGGAGAGCCACACTACTGTCTCGGTTGTTGAATCTCCCTTTGGAATCTGGTGTCTACGGAACCTTCCCGATACCATTCCTTAGACAAAACTACACCAGCCGTGGTGCAGCCAGGCCTCCTGCATCCATGTCTATTAAAGGCGTCTCTAGGGCTAAAAGCTGCTAAACACTCCAAAATCTATGCCTCCCAGGGTTATCCCTCAGGGACCCACTACAGGTTCTCAGATCCTTGTAGCCTAACGGACCATTTCATTAGTGGGGCTCTCCGGCCTCATCCGAACAGGAGCTCTCAACCTTCTGCAGCAAAGGCCCAGGATTGAGCCCTCTGATCCCTCTCCTCAGATAGAGGCCTCTGCTGTCTGCCCTCTCGGACTACCAGGAGGGCTTTTCGGCCTCACGGTTGAATGCAGAGGAATCTATCCCCTCGCCTCCCTCCTGAAGAACTGTCTTTGGGGAAACTTCACACTATGAGAGAGCATTTCCAATGGCAGGGCCAGGAATTCTCTTCCAGGAAGAGATTAAGGACCTTCTTGCATTTGCGTCAGCATAGACCTTTGGCTATTCCCCCTGTTTTGAATGTCATTGATGATGTGTACTCGGAATCTAGCACCCCTGACACTTCCTCCTCCGCTCCTGCCAAACCCGATAGGTACTACAGGGTCCCGGAATCACATCTTTTCCTTTACAAGGCCCACTCTGCTGATCCAGAAACTATTTCCCAGGGCCCTAAAGGGGTTGCAGCTGCCACTACAAAAAATCCACTCCCCTCTGAAAGGGAGTCCAGGGCTTTAGAGAGATGGGGTAAAAAAGTGTATACTTCTGCTACCCTTTCTATGAGGGCTTTAAATTGTCAATTTCATATGATACAGTACCAAGAGTATTTGTTAGATGAATTGCATAAAAAACTGTCTTCACCTGAACCCCTAGATCGCAAATCACTTCAGGATCTGGTACATAACTCTCAACAGGTTAGCAACCATTTCTTGCAGTGTGGTTATGATGCATTGGAAGCTTCATGTAGGTCAGCTATGACAGGTGCAGTCATACGTAGGCATGCTTGGCTGAAGGAACAATCTCTGCCAGACCATGTTAAAGCAAAGCTTCTGGATGCTCCACTGGAAAAGCAAAAGTTATTTGGCTCCACTGCTCAGGAGGACTTAAAGAAATTTGAAGAAAAGGCAAAATCTGTACAAACAGTCAACCACCAAGATTCAGCAGAAATTGGCCTTCCAAGAATTGGTCCTTTCCAGACACAGATTTCAGGGAGGCAAGAACAGGCGTGCCAGAGGTAGGGGGCAAGCTAGAGGCTCCTACAGAGGGGCGGGTCCCCAAAATGGGGCCC
>NW_025053868.1:0-9679 GCF_019279795.1 Protopterus annectens
GGAAGAGCAAAAAAATAGTCCCAAAAAAGAAGCGACCTGAAGATGGAAAAGTGTTACAGCCAGGGACAAAATTTGCAGTTTATAACTTTCTTATTTCAAAAATTGCATAGGTCTACTGCGGTGGTGGTGCTGTAGTAGTGCTGTCACCTTACAGTTAGATGTTGTCTTGTTCGATTCTCAGCTAGAGTGTCTTCTGTGAGGAGACATGCATGAATGGGCATACCTTCGTTGAAGGTTGTGTGTCAGGGCTGGCAACTTGGCACGTAAAAATCTACTGCCAATCATTAGCAGACCGGAGTTCCGCTATGGTGTCCCCTAACCAGGAAAAGGCAAAACATTCAAAAATTGCATAGGTAAACATATGGGATTATTGGATGGAAAAAATGAAAAAGAGGTGGAAAAGTCCACAGAATCTGTAGTGTAGGGCTGACAGAATTATAAATGCAATACACATGGCATGAGTCTGGTTAGAGGATTTACTGCAGGTCCTTTTGTTTAAACTTTGATCACAATCAAAGGATGTATGCTGCCAGCTAGTGGCGAGTGGAGGGTGGTACACAAAGAAGAAGGTTAGTTGAGACTCAAATCTACAGAGCGGAAAGAGCCAAGAAAAAATCCAGAAAAACAATCAATGAGTTGAAGTTCTAAAGTTTCTACAGCCAGGGAGAATGCATGCAGTTAAGAACTGTATTATTTCAAAAATTGCAAAGGTATACATATGGGATTATTGGAGAGAAACAAAATGAAAAATGTGTGAAAAAGTGCACAGAATATGTAGTGTAGGGCACAGAGAATTATAAATACAATACATAAGGCATGAGGTTGGTTAGAACATTTACTGCAGGTCATTTTTGTTTTAAACTTTACAGTCACAATCAATGGGTGCATGCTGCCATCTAGTGGCAAAAGGAGGCTGGTACACTGGAAGTAGAAGGTTTTTCGAGACTGGAATCTACAGTGTGGGAAGAGTTAAGAAAAAGTCCAGAAAAACAATCAGTGACCTGAAGTTGGAAAGGTGCTACAGCCAGGGCGAAGGTATGCAGTTTAGAACTTTCTTATTTCAAAAATTGCAAAGATATACATAGGTGATTATTGAATGGAAAAAAAAATAGAAAAAGGTGGGAAAGCCCACAGAATCTGTAGTGTAGGGCAGAGAAAATTACAAATACAATATGTAAAGCACGAGGCTGGTTAATGGATTTACTGCAGAACTTTTTTGTTTTAAACTTTAAAGTCACAGTCAATGGGTGTATGCTGCCACATAGTGGAGAGACTTGGTGGTACAGTGGAAGAAAAAGGTTCGTCGAGACTCGATTCTACAAAGCAGCAAGTCCCACGAAAAAGTTTAGAAAAACATAGCAGGAAGTCCCAAGAAAAAGTCCAGCAAAACAATTAGTGACCTGAAGTTGGAAAGGTACTACAGCCAGGGAAAAGGTGTGCCATTTAGAACTTTATTATTTCAAAAATTGCATGGTATACATATGGGATTATTGGAGGGACAAAATGAGAAAGAGGTGGCGAAGTCCACAGAATCTGGAGTGTAGGGCAGAGAGAATTATAAATACAATACTTAAGCCATGAGGCATTAGAGGATTTACTGCAGGTCTTTTTTGTTTTAAACTTTACAGTCACAATCAGTGGGTGTATGCTGCCACCTAGTGGTGAGTGGATGATGGCACACTGGAAGAAGAAGCTTCAAGACTTGAATCTAAAGTGTGGGTAAAGCCAAAAAAAGTCTAGAAAAACAATCAGTGACCTGAAGTCGGAAAAGTGCTACAGCCAGGGAAAAGGTATGCAGTTAATAACTTTCTTATTTCAAAAATTGCAAAGGTATACATATGGGATTATTGGAAGGAAAAGAATGAGAGAGAGGCAGAAAAGTACACAGAATCTGTAGTGTATGGCAGAGAGAAGAAATAAATACAATACGTAAGGCATGAGTCTGGTTAGAGGATTTACTTTGGATCTTTTTTATTTAAACTTTACAGTCACAATCAGTGGGTGTATGCTGCCATCTAGTGGTGAGAAGACAGTGGTACACTGGAATAAGAAGGTTGATCGAGACTCAAACCTATAGTGTGGGAAGAGCTAAGAAAAAGTGCAGCAAAACAATCAGTGACTTGAAGATGCAAAGGTGCTACAGCCAGGGAGGAGGTATGCAGTTTTGCATTTTCTTATTTCAAAAATTGCAAAGTTTTACGTATGGGATTATTGGATAGAAAAAATGAGATAGAGGTGGAAATGTCCACAGAATCTGTAGTGTAGGGAAGAGAGAAGTTATAAATACAATAGATAAGGCATGATGCTGGGTAGATGATTTACTGCAGTTCTTTTTTGTTTTAAACTTTACAGCCACAGTAAATAAGTGTATGCTGCCACCTTTTGAAGAGAGGAGAGTTGTACATTGGAGGAAGAAGTTTCAAGAGTCAAATCTAAAGACCGGGAATAGCCAAGAAAAAGTCCAGAAAAACAATCTGTAACCTGAAGTTGGAAAGGTGCTAAAGCCAGGGAGAAGGTATGCAGTTTAGAACTTTATTTCAAAAATTGCGAAGGTATACATATGGGATTATTGGAGGGAAAAATGAGAAAAAGGTGGAAAAGTTCAGAGAATCTGTAGTGTAGGGCAGAGAAAATTATAAAAAGAATACGAAAGGCATAAGACTGGTTAGAGGATTTACTGCAGGTCTTTTTTGTTTTAAACTTTACAGTCACAATCAGTGGGCGTCTGCTGCCACCTAGTGGTGAGATGCGAGTGGTACACTGGAAGAAGAAGGTTCGAGACTCAAATCTACAGAGGGGGAAGGGCAAAGAAAAAGTGTAGAAAAACAATCAGTTACCTGAAGTTGGAAAGGTGCTGCAGCCAGGAAGTAGGCATGCAGTTTAGAGCTTTCTTATTTCTAAATTTGCAAAGGCATACATATGGGATTATTGGAGGGAAAATGAAAAAGTAGTGGAAATGTACACATAATCTGTATTGTAGGGCAGAGAGAATGATAAATACAATGTATAAGGCATGAGGCTAGTTAGAAGATTTACTGCAGGTCTTTTCTTTTTAAACTTTACAATCATAATCAATGGGTGTATGCTGCCACCTAGTGGAGAGTGGAAGGTGGTACACTGGAAGAAGAAAGTTCAACGGGACTTGAATTTACAGAGCAGGAGGAGCAAAAAAAAGCTTAGAAAAACAATCTCTGACCTGAAGTTGGAAAAGTGCTACAGCTAGTGCAAAGGTTTGCAGTTTATAACATTCTTATTTCAAAAATTGCAAAGGTATACATATGAGATTATTGGAAAGGAAAATGGAGAAAGAGGTGGAAAAGTCCACATAATCTGCAGTGTAGGACAGAGAGAATACTAAATACAATACATAAGGCATGAGGATGGTTAGAGGATTTACTGCAGGTCTTTTTTGTTTTAAACTTTACAGTCACAATCAATGGGTGGGTGGCTGCAGTGTTGCAGCAGTGAGCATTGCAGCCTCACAGCAAGAGGTTCTCCAGTTCAATTTTTGGCTGGGGTGCCTTTTGTGCAGAGTCTGCATGTCCTCCCTGTGGTTGTGTGGGTTTATTCCAGGTGCTCCGGTTTCCTCCCATATCCCAAAGACATGCAGTAGGTGGATTGGATACTCTAAACTGGCCCTAGGTGTGAGTGTGTGCATGTGTGTGTCTTCTGTGGAAGGTTGGGTGTCGGGCTGGCAACTCAACACCATAAAACTCCACTGCCAATCATGAGCAGACAGAAGAAGTCACAATCAGTGGGTGAATGCTGCCATTTAGTGGTGACATGAGGGTGGTACAATGGAAGAAGAAGGTTCCTTGAGACTGAAATCTACAGTGGGAAGAGCCAAGGAAAAAGTACAAAAAAAATTTTGATCTGAAGTTGGAAAGGTGCTGTAGCCAGGGAGAAGGTATGCAGTTTTTAACATTCTTATTTCAAAAAAATTCAGAGGTATACATATGGGATTATTGAAAGGTAAAATGTGAAAGAGGTGGGTTTGGAGGGTGGCCTAATGGTTAAGGTGTTTGCCTTACAAACACAAGGTACAGCATTTGAATCTTACAGTGGATAATTGGCTTGGCTCAAAATGGCTCACAAGGGCAGTTAGCCTAGTACTAACCTATGAAAAGTCCACATAATCTGTAATGTAGGGCAGAGATAATTATAAATGCAATATCTAAGGCATGAGGATGATTAGAGGATTTACTGCAGGTCTTTTTTGTTTTAAACTTTACAGTCACAATCAATGTGTGTATATGCTACCACCTTGTGATAAGAGGAGGGTGGTACAGTGGAAGAAAATGGTTCATTGAGACTCAAATTTACAGAGTTGGAAGAGCCAAAAAAAGTATAGAAAACAATCAATGACCTGAAGTTGGAAAGGAGCTAAAGCCAGGGAGAAGGTATGCAGTTCATCACTTTCTTATTTCAAAAATTACAAATGTATCCATATGGAATTATTGGAAAGAAAAAATGATAAACAGGTGGAAAAGTTCACAGAATCTGTAGTGCAGGGCAGAGAGAATAAATATAATACATAAGGCATAAGGCACGTTAGAGGATTTACTGCAGGTCTTTTTTTGTTTTAAACTTTAGTGTCAGAATCAATGAGTGTATACTGCCACTTTGTGGCAAGAAGAGGGTGGTACACTAGAAGAACAAGGTTTGTCGAGACTCAAATCTACAGAGTGGGAAGAGCCAAGAAAAAGTCTAAAAAAAATCTGATGTAAAGTTGGAAAGGTGCTACGTCCAGGGAAAAGGTATGCAGTTTATAACTTTCTTATTTTAAAAATTGTAAAGGTATACATATGGGATTATTGGAGGGAAAATGAGAAAGAGGTGGAATAGTCCACATAATTTGTAGTGTAGGCAGAGAGAATTATAAATACAATATGTAAGGCATGAGGCTGTTTAGAGGATTTACTGAAGGTTTTTTTTGTTTTAAAATTTACAGTCACAAACAATGGGTGTATGCTGCCACCTAATGGTGAGAGGAGGGTGGTACTCTGGAAGAAGAAGTTGGAAAGGTGATACGGCAAAGGAGAAGGTGTGCAGTTTAGAACTTTCTTATTTCAAAAATTGTAAATGTATACATATGGAATTATTGGAGGGGAAAATGAGAAAGAGGTGGGAAAATCTACAAAATCTGTGGTGTATGGCAGGGAGAATTATGAATACAAAATGTAAGCTAGTAGGCTGGTTAGAAGATTTACTACATTTCTCTCTTCTTTTAAACTTTACAGGCATAATCAATGGTGTATGCTGCCACCTAGTGACGAGTGGAGGGTGCTACACTCGAAGAAGGTTTGTCGAGACTCAAATCTACAGAGCGGGAAGAGCCAAGCAAAAGTCCAAAAAAAAAAACAATCCATGATCTGAAGTTGGAAAGGTGCTACAGCCAAGGTGAACGTATGCAGTTTAGAACTTTCTTATTTCAAAAATTGCAAATGAATACATATGGGAATATTGGAGGGGAAAGTAGGAAAGAGGTGGAAAAGCCCACTGAATCTGTAGTGTAGGGCAGAGAAAAATATAAATTCAATAAGTAAGGTATGTGGCTGGTTAGAGGGCTTACTGCAGGTCATTTTTGTATTAAACTTTACAGTGAAAATCAGTTGGTGTCTGCTGCCACCTAGTGTAGAGAGGAAGGTGGCACACTGGAATAAGAAGGCTCATCAAGACTCAAATCTACAGAGTGGGAAGAGCCAAGATAAACTCCAGAAAAACAATCAGTGACCTCAAGTTGGTAAGGTGCTACAGCCAGGGAGAAGGTATGCTGTTTACAACTTTCTTATTTCAAAAATTGCAAAGATATACATATCAGATTATTGAAGGGAAAAATGGGAAAGAGGGGGGAAAAGTCAAAAGAATCTGTAGGCTAGGACAGAGAAAATCATAAATGCAATATTTGAAGCATGAGGCTGTTTAGAGGATTTTCTGCAGGTCTTTTTTGTTTTAATCCTTACAGTCGCAATCAATGGGTGTATGCTTCCATCTAGTGGTGAGAGGAGGGTGTTACACTGGAAGAAGAAGGTCTGTTATGTAAGGCATGAGGCATTAGAGGATTTACTGCAGGTCTTTTAACTTTACAGTCACAATCAATATGTGTATGCTGCCACTTAGTGGTGAGAAGAGGGTGGAACACTGGAAGAGGGTTCATCAAGACTCGAATCTACAGAGTAGGAAGAGCCAAGAAGAAGTCCAGAAAAACAATCAGTGACCTGAAGTTGGAAAGGTGGTGCAGACAGGAAGAAAGTATGTAGATTAGAACTTTCTTATTTCAAAACTTGCAAAGGTATACATATGGGATTATTGAAGGGAAAAATGAGAAATAGGAAGAAAAGTCCAGGGAATCTGTAGGGCAGAGATAATTACAAATACAGTACGTAAGGCTGGTTTGAGGATTTACTGCAGATCATTTTTTAAAAACTTTACAGTCAATCAATGCATGTATGCTGCCACCTAGTGGTGACAGGAGGTTGGTACACTGGAAAAGAAGGTTCACCGAGACTCATAGGTTCATAGGTTTATACTAGGCTATCTGCCCGAGGGCATTTACAAGCCTAGCCCATAGTTTTGTGGCTTACGCCACCCCTTTAGTATGGGGAACAATACCCATTATTTTGCTGTGCCTCTGTCGAGCAGTGACACTGAGGTAATCCCTGGGGTATATCTGCGATCTCCCATCCATTGGTCAAGATTTCTCTTGAACAAGGCCAGTGAGGTGCTCTGCCTCACATATACCGGGATTTTGTTCCACAGCATAGGGAGTCTTTGGGTGATGAATCTATCCTCCAGCACATCCTATTAATAGCCGTGTCGGTTTAAGTCTCCCGCCCTTGTGTCTCTGACGGATCTAGATTTTTTGAGGTGAAGCATATTCATCAAATCTGGGTTTGACATGGCCTTGTATGTCAGGCACAGGTCACCTCTGAGCAAGCGGTAAGCGACTGAATAGAGCTGAAGTTCTTTCAGTCGGGCAGCATAGGACAGATTTTTGAGACCCTTTATCCTTTTGGTGAGGAACTTTTGTGGCCTCTCCAGCTGCTGCAAATGTCGGGTCAGATACATTCTGAATGGGGCATTGTACTCAATCATTGGTCTGATGAGTGATGAGTATAGGGAAACTACACCTCCCTTGATCTAGATGTGAATCCCTTCATGATAAAGTGGGCAATGTAGAAGGTCTTCCTAACTACTTTAGCTACATGGGTGTCGAATGACAGTCTACTGTCAACCTGGGTCCCCAGGTCCCTAATAACTTCTTCTGTGCTCAGTGGATTGCCGCCTATATGGTAGCTAGGGGTAACCTTGTTTTTCCCGAAGGGTATGACTATGCATTTTTTGGCATTTAACTTTAGGCCATGGCTCTGGCACCAGTTATCCGTTTCTGTGAGACCCTTCTGAAGGATATCTGTGTCAGATGTGTTTTCGACCTGGCGGCGCCAGTTTGCAGTCATCTGCAAACTTTGTCAACTATAACCTCCTGTGTTTGCATGTACTTTAGAAAAGTAGATGCCAAACAAGAGTGGGCCCAGGACTGAGCCCTGTGGGACACCACTTGTGACAGGCTTTGAGTCTGACATGGCACCAGCAACTCTGACCCTGCGGGTTCTGTCACTCAGCCAGTTTGCAACCCATCTTGTGATGTATGGGTTAACATTTAAGCTGATGAGTTTTTCAATGATACCCGAGTGGGGTATTGTATCGAAGGCTTTCACCAGATCGAGGTAGGCTGTATGGACTGCCTTTCCCTCATCAATGGCTTTGGTGACTGTTTCGAAAAAGTCAACCAAGTTTAAAAGACATGATCTGCCTTTGACAAAGCCAAACTGGGTTGGATCCAAAGTCTGCAAATTCCCCATGTCTTTATTTATGAGATCCATTATGATCCTCTCCATGGCTTTGCAGATAAGGCTTGTCAAGCTAATGGGCCGGTAATTTCCAGGGTCGGTGGAAGCACCGCCTTTATGAAGTGGGACTACTGTCGCGGTGCGCCACTCCTGCACATATCCAGAGGTGAGACTATGATTAAACAGCTGTCCTAGCTGTGGGTTTAATTCCTTGTTGAGTTCGTGGTGCACACAGCTGGGGACACCATCAGGTCCCATGGATGCTGTGTTTTTTGCTTTGGAGAGAGCAGTTCTCACTTGGGCATTAGAGATGTTTGGGGGGCTGCAATCATTTGGTATAGATATCTCTCCTTTGGGGAGGGGAGAAGTTTGCACTGAACCTGTCAGCCAGTATGTTGGCAATGTCTGTAGGATCAGTAATCTTCACATCATTTTGAACTAGTTCTGAGCATATCTGGGAGTTTCCTCCCAGGTTTCTAACATAGCTAAAGAAGGCATTATGATTGTCTTTTGAGTCTTTAGCTATTTTCTCTCAAAGTTTGCTTTGGATGATTTTATGAGAGCTCTTAGTTTTTACTTGTAGTGATCAAAGGTGTCTTACCTTTAAGGATTTTGCTCTATCTTGTAGTAGCTTCCTCCTTTTGTTGTAGAGTTTGTTTATGGCTGGGGTCCACCAGACTGGACGCTTGCCTTTGGTACAAAGAGTCTTTGTTTTGCTTGGGATTGCCTTATCCATGCAGTCCTGTAGGTGCTGGTAGAAGGCATTTGTAAGTGATTCAGCGGCTTGGGTACTGTTTTCCGCCAGCTCGGGGCTAAAGGAGACCACATTGGTCTTTAGAAGTGAGACGTCGCCTTCAGAGAAGTTCTTTTCTTTGGTTTTTTTTATTCAAGGGGGGGGTGGGATGAGGACCTCCAGCGAGATTAGTTTGTGATCTGATCTCACCAGTGAGGGGTATACTTCCAGTATTGAACATTGTGCTCCATGTTCGTGATGATGAGATCAAGTATGTTTTCTCCTCTTGTGGGGATGGTGACTAGTTGTTCCATGGTATTTGAGTTTATGAATTCAGGAACTTTTTGGGCTAGGGTGTTTGGGCGAGTAGTGTTCCCAGTCTATATTAGGGTAATTGAAGTCACCTAGTAGGATGGTGTTTGGAGATACATTTATCCCCTCCAGTGTTTTCAGGAAAGCCATGTGAGGTTCCTGAGTTTGTGAGGGTGGCCTGTAACATGCTACAATTTGCAGAGCAGTCTTGCCTATGGTTAACTGCACCTGGATGGTCTCCGATGCATCGTGCATTGCCACCAATCTTGAGGTGTGGGTGTCCTTGATGAATATGGATACCCCCCTCCTTTCTTGGTATTGTCCGGATTTTGGGCCGGAACGCATGATATGAGGTAAAACCTGATAGTGCTGGGGTGCCAGGAGCCTTGAACCAGGTTTCTGTCACAGCACAGACATGTTCCTCCATACTGAGAAGGGCCTCGAGTGCGTGCATTTTGAGATTGAGACTTCTGGCATTGAGCAGCATTACCCTTAGTTTTTTTCCATTTTTGTGTTCTAGGGTGGTAGGTTTAGAATTTGAGCCTTGCCTAAAAGGCACTATGGGGTGGCAAGAGCCTTTGCCAATATCCGAACTCAGGGTGACAGGTGCAAGCCGATCCCGCGGCAGCGTGTCTTGTCCAGCATGTCATCCCAGGCAGACAGACATTGATCCTTTGAATGACACCAGAGTTTAAGCCAATTGTTAAAGCTGATCATCTTATCTCTGTATTGTGGCATCATTCTTGGTGAAGGTAGGATACTGCTCAAGGTCAGGGTCATTTCC
>NW_025053869.1:0-9520 GCF_019279795.1 Protopterus annectens
AGTTGTAAAAGAATAAATATTTTATACTATAAGTAAACTGAAAATGATGATCTGAAAACAAAATGATTTATGTGCTAAGTGATTTAAGGGAAAGATATGAAGAAGTTTTACAGAAGAATTTAAAAAAGATAATTCAAACCGAAGAGAAGTAATCAATGGTGATTTTATTATTTTTTCTATAATCAGATAATGGAGTTTGGAAGTAAATAACTAGATCATCGAAAGCTGAAAAATGAATTTTGGTATTAAGAATTCTGCGGACATTATGAAAAGTATTTTGAATAATATACAACAACAAAGGTTCTAAATAAATGTTAAAAAGAAAGGGAGACAATGGACAACCCTGTCTTGTTCCTCTGGTAATCTTTATAGGAGAAGAAAATTGACCATTAATGTAAAGTCTAGTAAACATATCTTTGTATAAAACTTTTAAAAAATTTATAAAGAATAAAGGAATATTGAAACATGACATAGTTTGAAAGAGAAAGTTCCAACAGACTCTGTCAAAGGCATTTGATGCATCAATGATCAGAGCATATATAGGGTTTGAATTTTTTTTAATTCCGGTCTGGCAACTCGACACCGTAAAACTCGACTGGCAATCATGAGCGGACATGTGATCCGCTGTGGCGATCCCTAACCCGGAAAAGCCGAAAGAAGAAGAAAAAGAAACTCACTATCTTGTGAAGCTGTCATTCATTATATATAAATAAACTTAAGATAAGTAGTGACATTGCCCGCCCCTTTTTTTTTAAGTTGTGCGCATGGGCAGAGAAGGAAAAGAAAATGCACCACCTCTTATTATTGGCAATGTTGCAATTTAAGGTTTTTCATGCAAAGTAGCCTAAAAAAAGTGACGTATTAGCTGATTTAAATACCTACAATCCTAAGCGGGCAAACATGCAGTGGTTTAAGGCTTCGTGCATTCCTATACTCAAAAAACAAAAATCAAATTATCAAACAACTGTATGTATTGTTGTTCTTATAAAAAGAAAAAAAAGGAAAAAAAAAAACAAAAGCTGTAGCAGCTTCTCTAAATGTCAGAGCAGTACATTTATTTGTGGGGGATACTTTTTATTTTCGGCAACAGTTTTACGCCGGATGCCGTTGGGACCGGGGAAGTTTTTGGAGTTCTGTAATTAGGTTAGTTAGTTTGTTAAAAATAGTTGAATTCATTTTCCTTTTTTTCTAATTCTGTGCTGCGGTCATATAGAACTATAAATGTTTGATAAGCTTGACTTGGTTCTTCTGTTGAAAATCAGCATGTTATACTGGAAAGAGGTAGTACGTTCAGCTGATGTTATTCAACTCCCATTTCCAAAAGTTAAGGCTCACCCAATTTCTATTGAGTCAATGCTGATGGCAAGTGTCAGCGCCAGAATTCCTGATCCTAAAAGATCAATTATATTTGTCATATTGATATACTTCAGTATTGTACATTTGTCTAAGATACCCAATGTACAAGGCCAAATCGGTGACGAAACCCAGTGAAATTAGTTTCTTTGAGGTAAGCGTTCCATCTGTATGTGGAAGTTAGTATTGCAGCTAGTACTGAGTGAAAAAAAAACAGACTGTCTGCAGTGCACAGTACTACATACAGGTGGAGCTGCACTGCAGGCATTAGAAATGGAGAGAGCCTGCCTGGGACCACATGCTATGCATACACTGTACTACATGATGGCCATCACACCTACATTCACCACTCCACCTACAGAAAGAGCTGGGGTACCTCACGGCTTCACTATCCCTATTAAAAATAACTGAAATAATACCATAGTTAATTTGAGGAGACCCATGCATGGGGTACAGCATTCTGGAGCTGCCTCTGTCCATTAGTAGTACAGGTGACAGTCCTGGTGTAAATTCTCTAGTTCCCATTTATACAGCTAAGTTGCACTTGAAAACGGGCATAGATTAACCTTGTTTTGGTGGATGGGGAGCCTGTTTTACAGCAGAGGTATCCTCTGTGAAATATACCTGTCCTTCCAAATCATTCTGCTGATCTTGCAGCAGAGCTTTGGATCCCTAGGCCAATTATTTCTGATACCATTTCACTTGCTGGTGTGCAGTAAATGCATCAGTAATAGGTCAGAGATGCCTTGTATGCCCGATACAGGTCACATGTTAGCAGTCTGTAAGATACTGAGTTTTGTGGCAGGGCTTTAAGCTGATCTGATGTAGGACATGCCATCTAGGCCTTGTATCCTTTTAGAAAGTTATCTCTCTGGGAGTTGCAGTTGTTGCTTGTGTCTGCACAGATACATGCCAAAGGGGGTGTTATATTCAATGATTAACCTAATGATGGATGAGTAAAGGGGGACAATGACATCCCTAGATCTAGACCCAATCCTTTTCTTTATAAGTCCCAATCCTTTCCTTTATAAGCCAGAAGTCTAAACCTCAAGATGTACGCACTCGAAACTCTCGTTAGCATGGAGAACATCGATATCCGTGCAGTAACAGAAACCTGGTTCAAGGTTCCCAAGAGCACCCCAGCACTACCAGGTTATACCTCATACCATGCTTTTCGGCCCCAAAACTTGGACCGAACCACAAAAGGAGGGGGAGTATCAATATTCGTCAAAGATACCCACACCTCCAGGTTGGTGGCACAGCACGAAGCATCAGAGACTATCCATGTGCAGTTAACTAACAGTGGGTAAAACTGCCTTCCAGTTTATAGCCTACTACAGACCACCCACCCAAACCCAGGAATCCCACTCGGCCTTCCTGAGAACACTGGAAAATATGAAGGTCTCTCCAAACACCATTATATTGGGTGACTTCAACTACCCAAACATAGACTGGGAGCATTACTCTAGCTCCAACACCCTAGCCCAAAGGTTCCTAGAATTTATAAACTCAAATGCTGTGGAACAACTTGTTACCACTCCCACAACAGGGGAAAGCATACTGGACCTGATCATCACCAACATGGGGACTCTATGCTCCAGACCAGAAGTGTATCCCTCACTGGTAAGATCAGACCATAAACTAATCTCACTGGATATTCACATCCCGACCCCACCCCCTGCCCAGAAAACCACAGTGAAAAACTTCTCTAAAGCAAATTTCACACTCCTCAAAACCGAGGTGGAATCCTTCAAAGCCCTCAGGCCTGGGGAAAATACGGCCCAGACCGCAGAATCCTTTATAAACGCATTCTATGAACACCTTCAGGAATGCATGGATAATGCAATCCCAAATAAAACCAAGACCCAATCCTCCAAAGGCAGACATCCTGTCTGGTGGACCCCAGCCATAAACAAACTATACAATAGAAGGAGGAAGCTACTACATGATAGAGCAAAATCCCAAAAAGGGAAGGCACCTCTGATCAGTATTAGCAAAAAACTACGGGCACTCATAAAAACGTCTAAGGCCAGCTTCGAGAGAAAAATTGCACAGGACACTAAGGATAATCAAGGCTTTCTTTAGTTATGTTAGGAACCTGGGTGGAATTCCCAGATATGCTCAGAATTAGTCCAAAATGACAAAAAATACACCAAACCCACAGACATTGCCAACATTCTAGCTGACAGGTTCAGCGCAAACCCCCACCAAAAGGGCAAATATCTATCCCAGCAGAGTGCTGCCCCCTGACATCTCAGATGCTCAGGTAAGAGCCACCCTCTCCAAAGCAAAAAACACAGCATCAATGGGACCAGACGGTGTCCCGGGCTGCGTTCTACATGAACTCCAAGAAGAGCTAAACCCAAACATAAAACTACTGTTCAATCTCAGCCTTACTACAGGATATGTACCCAAAGTGTGGTGTACAGCAACAGTGGTCCCTCTCCACAAAGGTGGTGCCTCAACGGATCCTGGAAACTATTGCCCCATAAGCCTGACTAGCATGGTCTGCAAAGCTATGGAAAGGATCATCATGGACCTCATAAAAAAAGATATTGGGGACCTACAGACACTGGATCCTAACCAGTTCAGCTTTGTTAAGGGCAGATCCTGCCTCTTAAACCTGGTCAATTTCTTTGAAACAGTCACCAAGGCCATTGACGAGGGGAAGGTGGTCCACACAGCCTACCTGGACCTCGCAAAAGCCTTCGATACAATACCCCACTCGGGCATTATAGATAAGCTCACCAGCTTAAATATAAACCCCTCTGTCACTAGATGGGTTGCAAACTGGCTCAAGGACAGAACCCACATGGTTAGAATTGCTGGAGCCATGTCAGACTCCAAACCAGTTACAAGTGGCGTCCCACAAGGCATAGTCATGGGACCTCTTGTTCGGTATATATTTCTCGGAGGTACAGGCCAACACGCAAGGACTGTGGCTAACCAAGTTCGCAGATGACTGCAAACTGGGCACCATAATCGACTCTCCAGCCGACACAAGCATCCTCCAAAAGGGCCTCATAGAAACAGACAACTGGTGCCAGAGCCATGGCCTCAAGCTAAACGCCAAAAAGTTTATAGTCATCCCCTTTGGCAAAAACAAAGTGTCCACAAATTACCACATAGGTGGTAATCCATTAAGTATGGAAGAAGTAATTAGGGACCTGGGGACCCAAGTTGATAGCAATCTCTCATTTGACAACCACGTGGCCAAAGTGGTTAGAAAAACATTTTATATAGCCCACCTAATCATGAAGGGATTCCCAACTAGATCAGTGGAGGTCATCGTGCCTCTTTACGCATCCCTCATCAGGCCCATAATTGAGTACAATGCCCCTTTTGGGATGTACCTTATCAGACACCTGCAGCAACTGGAAAGACCCCAAAAGTACCTCACCAAGAGGATCAAAGGGCTAAAACAGATGTCATATGCTGCCCGGTTAAAGAAACTCCAGCTCTACTCAGTGGCATACCGCCTGTTCAGAGGCGATCTGTGCCTGATGTATAAAGCCATGTCCAACCTGGAATTAATGGACATGCTGCACCTCAGAAAATCCAAATCCCATCGAGCTACGTGCTCGAGAGACTTGAACCTCAGCACTGAAATAAATAGGACATGCTGGAGGGACAGATTCATAACCCAGAGGCTCCCTTCACTCAGGAATAAAATCCCAGTCCAGGTTAGGCAGAGTCCCTCACTGACTCTCTTCAAGAGGAATCTTGATGAGTGGATGGCGGATCGTAGGTTTACCCCGGGTATCACTTCTGTGTCACTGTTAGACAGAGGCACAGTATACTAACCTCGAAAAAGGACATAGCAAAATTAATTTAAAATGAGTGGCGAAAGCCAAACACACTCTAGCTAGGCTTATAAATGCCCTAGGGCAGAGAGCCTAGTATGAACCTATGAACCTATAATCAGTTTAGTACTTCTTGTTGGTGGCAGAGGAAGGTTTCCAGCCTAGTTGTTTTGTACTGAATTTTCAATACTCAGTAGCAAGTTCACCCAAACATTATCCTAATCAAACCGAACTCCAAGCAGTTATAGTCAACCCTGACCCCAGAGTCATTCCTGTCAGTATGATGGACCAACGCTTCCCCTCAAAGTCTGTAGTCAGCTTAATTGATATGGTATCTTTAGACAGTGTAAGAAATGTAGGATGCTGTCTGACAGTCGTCTATTACTCAAACAGCATAACACAGTGTGCGACAGATGTACAAATATAATATCGTTGAAGGAAAAAATCTCACACACAGCAAACTCAGACATCAAAATCATCAGCAGTACAGACCTTACCAAGGCCATCACAATACACATCATATGCAGCATTCTAAAGACTGGTGTCATTGGAAGGGGGTCTGTTGGCGCTGACATCTTAAGGGCAGGAAGGCTGGATTAAACAGACATTTACAGAGGAAAATAAACACACATGAAGGCAATCAATCTGGTTAAAAACGGAAGAGAGGAACAACCCTCGCTTCCTCCTTTTATTGTAAAGTACATGATCACATGACCTCTCTTGACCTCTCTACACCAACGACGTCAGTGTAAGAGCACACATACAATCATTCACTCTCTTTTATTATTATAAGCCAACACCCCCACTTGCTCTTACGCTGTACACAAACACATTTTAAGAATATATTTGAATAACTTTTCTTTACATTCCCAACACATAATACATGAACCTTTCAATCTTCAATTTCGTAGCAGGTTTGGTAAAGATATCTGCAACCATGTCTGTTGTTGGGCAATATTCAATGCTTCATCATTAGGTGCTGATTTAACAAAATGATACTCAATGTCAACATGTTTACATCTCTGTCGGCTTACTGGATTCTTCGACAAAGCGATTGCTCCTTGGTTGTCCTCAGATATTGTTACTGGCACATACTTGCACGCTCCATCCATTCCACTTAACAACTTCACAAGGTACAGACTCTCCTGTGTTGTCGCTGCCAAGGCCATGTACTCTGCCTCACATGGAGATAAAGCCACCGTTTGTTGTTTCCTTGATTTCCATGAAATAATAGGCCCGTCTCTGTTAAGGCTAAAACAATAACCTGTTGTACTACGCCTGTCATTTGATCTGTTGCCCAATCTGCATCACTATATGCTACAAACTTAAGTTTCTCTTCACTTTTCTTGTAACACAGCTCCCTGTCCAATGCACATTTTTAGTATCTTAACACATGTTTGGCTATTGTCTAATGAGATTCACTTGGCTGTGACAAATATTGTGAGAGTTTACTTACAATCCAGGTAAGATCAGGTCTTGCGCATGTCATAACATATATCAAACTACCCACAAGCTCACAATATTTTCTTGGGTCGGTAGATTCACTGTCATATTCAAAGGTTGGTTTTTGTTCAGAAGAGGTACTTCTTACTTTACAATTAGACATACCGAATTTCTCAAGAATTTTTGTGATGTACCTCTTTTGGTTCATCTTTACTTCACCACTGTTCTGGGTAAAGTCAATGTCTAGAAAATGTCTTAGCTTTCCCAGATCTTTCATTTTAAATTTATCTTTCAACATTTCTTTTACATCGTTCAGTGATTCATTGTCACTAGCTGCAATAATGAGATCATCAACCCATATAATTAGGACCGTTTTCTCATTTTCAGCCTGTCTAGTGTACACACAGTGGTCTGCCGGGTTTTGGACAAAACTATTTTCACAAAGATAATCGTGCAACATTCTGTTCCAGTTATGTCCTGATTGTTTTAATCCGTACAATGACTTATTCAGTTTACAAACCAATTTTTCATCATTATTTGATTTCTTTTCAAAGCCTTCAGGTTGCTCCATATACACCTCACAGTCAATAGGAGCATGTAAATAGGCCGTTTGTACATCCATCTGGTGCAACGCTAAATCATACTGAGCTGCCATCTGCATTAGACTTCGTACAGATGTCATACATGCAGTTGGTGCAAATGTTTCAGTGTTGGCTGGAGAGTCGATTATGGCACCCAGTTTGCAGTCATCTGCGAACTTGGTCGGCCACAGTCCTTCCGTGTTAGCCTGTACCTCCGAGAAATATATACCGAACAACAGAGGTCCCAGGACTGAGCCTTGTGGGATGCCACTTGTAACTGGTTTGGAGTCTGACATGGCTCCAGCAATTCTAACCATGTGGGTCCTGTCCTTGAGCCAGTTTGCAACCCATCTAGTGACATAGGGGTTTATATTTATGCTGGTGAGCTTATCTATAATGCCCAAAAAATTCACTGATTTAATATTAAAATCATTAATTAATAATCTGTATTTTTTAATTACTGACAACTGCCTAAGGCCAGTATACTTAAAGTACCTGTCAGTAACTTGAAATAAAAGTTAGAAATTGGTTTTGCTTCACAGAACAGTTAGGTGTGTCTGGTTTTAACTTTAAATGCTTAGGCATTCTGCTGGACTCTTCACTGTAAATGAAAACTCACATACAATACTTTAAAAGATAAATCTATTGACATTTTACACTGATTATACAAAGTGTAGAATATCTTCTTTCAACCAAGAACAGCAATAGAGAAAGATAATCTAATGTCTTAAAATACAACCTTACTCCTGTTAACTAATATGAATTTTAAAAATATGGCTTAAGTCTTCTAATATCTGCTTTACCCAGCTCAGGGTAACAGGGTGTTGGATGTTATCCTAGCACTGATTGGGCACAGGGCAGAGAGGCAACTTTTGGTTAAGACATTAGTCTGTGGTAGGTTACACACACACACACACACACACACACACACACACACACACACACACACACACACACACACATACACACACATTCGTACGGGTCTATATTATAACATCAAAGTACAAAAACTTTGAATGTTATAATATCAAACCCATTCAATCGAACTCTTGAAATAGCAGATCTGCAGAACACCAAATACTTTCCTAGAAAAAGTATTCTGTGGGCCGTTTCTGCAGTTTCACTATTTCCTCAACTGTGGAGTGAGGGTTATGGACCGGGTTAAAGTAAGTGCGCAAATGAAGGTGAGTGTGCGATTGGGCATGGGTTAGGTAAGTTAGGGTTAGGGCGTGGGTTAGGTAAGTGTGCGATTGTGTGGACGTGAGGGTTAGGGTGGGGTAGGTGAGTTAAGATTAGGGAGCGGGTAAGGTGAGTATGCGATAGTTAGGGACCTTAGGGTTAGGGTTGGGTTAAGGTAAGTGGATAGCTAGTGGTGTATGTCTGGTGTAGTGTAGGGTTTTTTGAAGTGTATGTATGTGGATTAGTTATTTTGGTGTGCTTGAGTTGTGTGTATGTTTGTCAGAACAGTGAATGTTTTCCCTGGGAAAAAAATCACTATTCTGACTGTTCGGTTTTCTGGTGTTTCGATTAAATGGTTTCGATATTATAACATTCAAAGTTTTTGTACTTCGATGTTATAATATAGACCCCATTCGTATACACACACACACACACACACACACACACACACTCACACACACGTACGCACGCACGCACGCACGCACACACACACACACACACACACACACACACACACACACACACACACACACACACACACACACACACACACCTATATGTGGTTTGGAGGATCACCAGTCCACCTTTAGTATCCCCCTGGTATATGGAACAACACCAGATCACCCAATGAAACCCCATGTAGAGACTGGAAGTGCATGATGAGTCAGTACAGGAAGTGCCTCAGCCAGGAACAAGACTGGAGAACAAAGCAATACAAGGCAGAAATGCTACTGCTCTGACATTGCAAATTCCTCCCAAGAAGACTTGCAGAATCATTGTATTAATAACTGAAAGAGAACAACAATGTGATACTCGGATACCCATCAAGGAAACAATAGGCTTTACACTTTGGATTTTGCTCTTTAAATTTATGAAATCTTTTATAAGGTGATAAGACAGGAGACTATGAAGGAGGTGGCTGTAATCTTTACTGAAATGAGAGGATGTGAGGATACTTCTCATCTTACAGGCAGGCAATCAGAGTTAATAGTATTGTCCAAGAGCAAGGGGGGGGGGTGGAGAATACAATGCTCCCTCAGGTATGAACCCTACCAGGCACTTGCAGCAATTGGAGAGACCTCAGAGGTTCCTTACAAAAAATTCAAGACCTTCAGCACATGTCATATTTTGACAGACTGAAATCGCTGTCCCCTAGTTGAT
>NW_025053870.1:0-7004 GCF_019279795.1 Protopterus annectens
AATAATGTTCAAAATATTAGAAGCGTTATCATTAACACAAGTTTCCGCATTCCCTTCCACTTGAAGGGAAGCTAGTGGCTCTTCTACAGGGCTAACAAAGTTGCCTGGACTCGACATACTATATAAACGTTGAAAACACAAAACGCTGGTACTCGGAAACAAAAGGCAACTGTAGACTGTAGAAAAACTCTCTTTTATTCCTTAAGCACTAGAATAGCTTTTCGTACGCACAGTGTACGAACTTCATCAGAGGAAAAACATTTTTTAATTAACTACATCCTTTAAGTAACTTCCTGCTAGTCAGCTGATGTTTCGTTACTAATTATGTTAAAATTTTTAATCACTTAAAAAATGAATCAAACAGTTTAAAAAATTAGATAACCAGCATCAATTCGTAATTTATAAAAACCTTTTAAAACATGCATCAAAATAAAGTATTTCAAATAATGAATTTTTTGAAATAAGCTTCAAAAATATCGAAGAATAACTTTAAGCAGCTCGCTAACCTGATGATAATTTATTTGTAAGTTCTACCATTCAACTTAATATACCTATATAGTAAGCACATATAAATCTCTAATATCCCAAAGTCATATTATAATGTGTAGGAACTAATATATCAATACCTACTTTAGATTGTGCAATAAATAAACATTATGTTGCTGTTAGCATTCAAATTATAAATATATGCGTTTAAACAATTAATAACTAGTAAAATATCAAAATATGCCACAAGTATATATGCATAAATATTAAAAAAACATATACTGTATGCTTTAATGACAAGTATGTATATTAATTGTATATTTAATTGATGTACCATGTGTACATTCCCCCAAAAAGGTGTGGGGGGGGAGAGGGGGGGGGAGAAGGGAAAAGGGAGGGGGAGGGAAAGAAGAGGTGGAAAAGTGAAGAAAAGGTGGGGGAAAAAGGAAGGGGAAGAATAAGGGGAATGATCGGGGAGAGAAAAAAGTTCCTAAGGCAGCAGAGAGCAGAAAAAGCAACTTTCTTGATTCTAAGTATTTTTTAAGCATTTTTTATTGCTTTTTTCGACCTTTTGTGCATTTCGACCACTGTTTGTGCTTATATTAGTGTTATATTACCTGTTTTCTCTGTTTTTCTGAGCTTAATTTGTTGACTGCACTTCTTAGCTAAAGTTTTGCTTATAAGTTAACAAACAGGCTAATACACTCAAGTGTACTAGCCTTTGATAGCATTTAGTCGAAAAACCAAGCATTTACTGTATTTTCTGTCTGTGTGTGTGTAAAAAAAACTAAAAAGAAACAAAAAAAATTCTTCTGCTTTCCTAACTTTCCTAGCTAGTTGTTCCAGTGATCAGATTTGCTGATCCCTGGGCTTTGTATTTGGTTCCTGTGTTCCTCCATTTTCTTGTGTGGCCAGAGGGAAGTTTCTTTACTCACCAGTGAGAGTGGGGAGTACTGAGCTGCCTGTTTGTCCTCAGAGGAGTGGTTAGAGACAGCAACTGGTAATTCATTGGCCATTTTGGGTCATTTCCTGTTTTTTCCAGCCCCCTGCTATAAAGCACGCTTTGGCGGGCTTTTCTGGCATTAGAGAACTTGGCATAGCTTCTCGTGGTCCCCTGCAGAGTTCCTAAGGCAGCAGAGACCTGAAAAAGTGACTTTCTTGATTCAAAGTATTTTTTAAGCATTTTTTATTGCTTTTTTCGACCTTTTGTGCATTTTGACCACTGTTTGTGCTTATATTATTGTTATATTACCTGTTTTCTCTGTTTTTCTGAGCTTAATTTGTTGACTGCACTTCTTAGCTAAAGTTTTGCTTATAAGTTAACAAACAGGCTAATACACTCAAGTGTACTAGCCTTTGATAGCATTTAGTCAAAAAAACAAGCATTTACTGTATTTTCTGTCTGTGTGTGTAAAAAAAAAACTAAAAAAACAAAAAAAATACTTCTGCTTTCCTAACTTTCCTAGCTAGTTGTTCCAGTGATCAGATTTGCTGATCCCTGGGCTTTGTATTTGGTTTCTGTGTTCCTCCTTTTATGGGCCATATGAGTTTCTTTCTCCTGAGTGGGAGACGAGCTGTTTTTCCTAGAGGTGGTTGGCATACTGTAACTCTTGCCATGTGGGTCATTTCCGCTTTTCGCCTGGCATTAAGAGCTTTCTGGTTTTCGGCATAGAGACTGGCAAGGTCAGTGGCCTTCGATTTAAGACTTGAGCATATAGTCTTTCTGATTTAAGTTTTTTAGACATTTTTAGTGCTTTTTGATTTTGTATTTTACATTTTTTTGCTTTTTATTTTTGTTACTTGTTTCTCTGTTTTCTGTTAATTTTTATACTTTACCTAAAGTTTGCTTTAATTACGAATCTAATAAACTAAGTTCTGCCTTTATGCATAGTAAAAACTAAAATTACTAAATTTCTGCTTTGTAAATAACAAGAATTCATAAAATTTCTGTTCCTGACTTTCTATAGTTTTCATAATCATTTTCTATCCTGGGCTTTTTTTGGTACCTGTGTCTCCTTGCTTTTGGCCTGCTGATTCCTCTATACTGTGAGAGGGAGTTACTCCTGCATCTGGGAGTGTTGAGCCCACTGTATCAAAGGCATTTGGGGCATTTTCTGGCTTTTCCAGCCCCTGTCCTGCAATTTCCAGGCTTTCTGGCATTAAAACATTGGCTTTCTGGTTGAAGATTCTAAGGCATTTTAGTCTATAGCCTTTCTTGATTTTAAAAGTTTTTTATTATTTTTTTACCTTTTTCATTTTTTTTGAGCTTATTTTTGCTATTTACCTGTTTTTCTTTATTTGTTAAATGTTACTCACTTATTAGCTAAACTTTTGCTTTAGTATCAAAAACAATTTCTTATGTCTACTTGTGAAAATAAAAAACAAGCATTTGCTGATTTTAACTTTCCTGTAAAACTAAAACTGAAAAATTTCTGAATCCCAACTTCTATTAGTTTGGTTCCTACATTTCTGTCGTGGCCTTGTATTTGGTTTCGTGTCCTGAATTGGTATGTGTGGCCTGTTTGACTCCTTTACTAGTGTAGAAGGATTACTCCTGCTCTGGGAGTCTTGACAGCACTGTAAGATGGCCTTTTGGGCATTTCCTATTTTGGCACCTGGTCAGTCCCTGGGTTTTCAGGCATTAGAGACTTGGCATATGCTTCTGACCTGAAGTTTTAAGAGTATGCAGAAAAGTGCTTTTTGATCAAGATTTTTAGCTTTTTATTGTTATTTTACCTTTTTCTTTTTCCAATTTTGTGCTTATTTTATCCTAAATTCTGTTTCTTTATTTATAACTTAGTTTATTGACTATTCTCCTTGATTGCTTTAGTTAAAAACAGCTTTATATTAACTGGCCTTGAAACATTAACAAAAACAAAATTTCTGATTTCTACTTTCTGTAGTATCAAAAAAAAAAACCCTGGGCTTTCATTTCTTCTGTTGTTCCATTTTCAGTTTGCTGTCCCAGTTTTATTTGTCTGTCTGCTCTTTTTTTGTGCCGTCGAAGTTTCTTTATACAGGAGATGTGATCTGAGCCCTTTTGCTCGAGTGTTTTCCCCCTAAAGGTATTGGGGCATTTTGATATTGGACTTCGCCATGCCCTTGCCCCTAGGCTTTTTCTGGCATTAGAGAACTTGGCATAGCTCCTCGTGGTCCCCTGCAGAGTTCCTAAGGCAGCATAGAGCAGAAAAAGTGACTTTCTTGATTCTAAGTATTTTTTAAGCATTTTTTATTGCTTTTTTCGACCTTTTGTGCATTTCGACCACTGTTTGTGCTTATATTATTGTTATATTGCCTGTTTTCTCTGTTTTTCTGAGCTTAATTTGTTGTCTGCACTTCTTAGCTAAAGTTTTGCTTATAAGTTAACAAACAGGCTAATACACTCAAGTGTACTAGCCTTTGATAGCATTTAGTCGAAAAACCAAGCATTTACTGTATTTTCTGTCTGTGTGTGTAAAAAAAACTAAAAAAAAAAAAATACTTCTGCTTTCCTAACTTTCCTAGCTAGTTGTTCCAGTAATCAGATTTGCTGATCCCACAAGGATTTGTATTTGGTTCCTGTGTTCCTCCATTTTCTTGTGGCCAGAGAGTGAGTTTTGCACTCCCACCCAGTGAGAGTGTGGAGTACTGAAACACTTTGTTTGTCCTCGGAGGAGTAGTTGAGACAATAACTGGTAATTCGTGGCTATTTTGTCATTTCCTGTTTTTTTCCAGCCCCCTGCTATAAGCCGCGGCTTTGGTGAGGCTTTTCACAACGATAGGAACTTGGCATGGCTCCTCATGGTCCCCTGCAGGGACACCAAAGGCAGCATAGAGCAGAAAAAAGTGGCTTTCTTGATTCTAAGTATTTTTTAAGCATTTTCTATTACTTTTTTGACGCGCATGCATTTTGACCACTGTTTGTGCTTATATTATTGTTATATTGCCTGTTTTTCTCTGTTTTTCTGAGCTTAATTTGTTGACTGCACTTCTTAGCTAAAGTTTTGCTTATAAGTTAACAAACAGATAATACACTCAAGTGTAATGCCCTAGCCTTTGATGACATTTAGATCCGAAAAACCAAGCATTTACCTGTATTTTCTGTCTGTGTGTGTAAAAAAACTAAAAACAAACAAAAAATACTTCTGCTTTCCTAACTTTCCTAGCTTCAGTTGTTCCAGTGATCAGATTTGCTGATCCCTGGGCTTTGTATTCTTCCTATGTTCATCCACTTCTTGTGTGGCCAGAGTTCTTCTCACCAGTGAGAGTGGGGAATTACTGAGCTGCCTGTTTGTCCTCAGAAGTGGTTAGAGACAACAACTTGTAATTCATTGATGGCCATTTTTGGGTAATTTCCTGTTTTCAACCCCTGCTATAAAGCAACTGGCGTACTTTTCTGGCGATGAAACTGTCATAGCTCCTCATGGTCCCCTGCAGAGTTCTAAGGCGAAGAGCAGAAAAAGTGACATTCTTGATTCTAAGTATTTTTAAGCACTTTTTTATTGTTTTCGACCTTTGTGCATTTGACCACTGTTTGTGCTTATATTATTGTTATATTACCTGTTTTCTCTGTTTTCTACCAGGCTTAATTTGTTGACTGCACTTCTTAGCTAAGTTTTGCTTATAAATTAACAAATAGGCTAATACGCTCAAGTGTACTAGCCTTTGATAGCATTTAGTCGAAAAACCAAGCATTTACTGTATTTTCTGTCTCTGTGTGTAAAAAAAAAACAAAAAATACTTCTGCTTTCCTAACTTACCTAGATAGTTGTTCCAGTGATCAGATTTGCTCAGCCCTGGGCTTTATTTGGTTCCTGTGTTCCTCCATTTTGTTTGTGGCCTAACTTTCTTTATTCAGTGTCAGAGTTTTTGGGGGTACTGAGCTGCCTGTTTGTTCAGAGGAGTGGTTAGAGTCAGTATGGCAATCATTGGACATTTTGGTCTTCCTGGTTGTACCAGCCCCTGTATAAGCACGCTTTAGAGGTTTTCTGGCAGCAAGGGAAAATTCATAGCTCCTCGTGTCCCTTTCAGAGTTCCTTTCAGGCCAGGAGCATAAAAGGCTTTCTGGATTCTAAGTAGTTTTAAGCATTTTGTATTTCTTTTTTCGACCCTGTGCAGTTCCAACACAGTTGAGCTAAATGATTTTATATTCCAGTTTTCTTTAGTTTTCTAGCTTATTTGTTTTGTGCATTTTGTAAAGTTTTGCTTATAATTAAAAAAGTTACACTACCTGTTTGCCTTTTCTAGCTTTTGTCGAAAAACCAAGCATTTACTGTATTTTTGCTGTGTTAACAAACAAAAACAAAAAAATATACTGCTTTCCATACATTTAGCTAATTGTTCCAGATCAGATTTGCTGTCCCCCGGGTAAAAATAATTCCTGTTAACATTTTCTTGTGTGCCAGAAAGTTTCCTTTTCTTCCAGTGAGTGGAGTACTAACTGCCTGTTTGTCCTCAAGGAGTGGTTAGACAGCAACTTGTAATTCATTGGCAGTTTTTTACTTCCTGATGTGGAGCCCCTGCTATGACAGTTTGTCCTGAGGGGTTTTCTGGACAGAACTTGGCATAGCTGCAGTTGTCCGGCAGAGTTTTCCCTTTGCAGCCACAGCAGAAAAGCGCTTTCTTGATCTAAGTATTTTTAAGCATTTTTACTCCCTTTTCGACCTTTGCTTAGACCACTGTTGAGCAGAAAAAGCGATTTCTTGTTCTTATTTTTTAAGCTTAATTTTTTACTGCATTCTTAGCTAAAGTTTTGCTTATAGTTAACAACAGGCTAATAACTCAAATGTTACTCCATTTTTTAGCTTAATTTGTTGATGCACTTTTACTAAGTTTTGTTAATAAGTTAAAAAAAAAATAATACCTCTAAGTTACTAACCTTTCGATAGTTGTTCCAGTGATCAGATTTGCTGATCCCTGGGCTTTTTTTTTTAAAAACTAAAAAACCAAATTCTTCTGTGGCCGGGAACTTTCCTTATTTCCAGTGGAATTTTTGGGGCACTGAGGGTTTGTATTTGTCCTGTGGGTTTGACATTATCTGGTAATTCATTGGAAATTTTGGTCATTTCCAGTGATCAGGCACTACTGAAAGCACGCTTTGGTGGGTGGTTAGCATTAGAGAACTGGTAAGTCCTTGGCTCCCCTGGGCAGTTTTCCCTTTTCAGCCCAGAGCATAAAAGGACTTTGGTGATTCTAGTATTTTAAGCACTTTTATTGCTTTTCGACCCTTTGTGCCTTAGACCACTGTTGAGCTTAATTATGTGATTTCCTTTTTCTACTGTTTTTTAAGCTTTATTTTTTTGACTGTTCATTTTACCAAGTTTTGCTTATAATTAAAAAGGCTAATACACTCAAGTGTACTAGCCTTTGATAGCTTTTGTTTTAGACAAGCATTTACTGTATTTTTGCTTATAAGTAACAAACACTAAAACTCAAGTACTCTGCTTTCCTAACTTTCCTAAAAGCATTATTATTTTCTGTCTGTGTGTGTAAAAAAAATAAAACAAAAATAATTCTGTTTCCTAATTTCCTGTTTGTTC
>NW_025053871.1:0-9451 GCF_019279795.1 Protopterus annectens
ATTCCCACGGGTGGGGAGTCAGGGCAGGATGGTCCATGGACTTGGCAACCAATAGAATACCATCTAACATAAATGTCCTAGAGATGAGAGCAGTGCTTTTAACGTTGCAGGCCCTCAACGACTTTCTTCCTTAGACTATTGTTCAGACGGACAACATGTCCGTAGTTCGGTATATCAATCAAGCAGGGGCGGACTAGGTCCTACCCACTGTGTCAAGAAGTTTCAGACTTTGGCAATGGGCAATCTCCTCTCATCGGGTTTTCTTGACAGCAAACACACATCCTCGGGAAATCTTAACCCTCTTAGCGGACAGGCTGGAGTAGAGCTATTCTCATGCCACAAGAGTGGTCTCAAACAATCGGTAAGTGGGACTAGATTTTTCTAGAAGTAAGGCCCCTTTGCTGCGACTTTTGTTACACCCCAAACGGCAATGCCTAGATTCTTCACTCTCTTTCTCTACCAGGCCATCCCCGAGAGACGCCTAACCCAGGATTGCCCCGGGACTTTATGCCTTCCTCCATACCCACTTATTCCTCAAGTAATTCAGAAAAGTTACCGATGGAGGAGCTGTTGATTCTCACTGCCTCACTGGCTCCCTCGATAAATTTGTTTCCGGGTCTCCTTGCATCATTATCTCATGGTAATAGCCTTTTGCATCTGACCCAGTTCCAGATCTTTCTGACCCACCATTCGGGTCAACTGCACCGGTCCATTCCTTCTCAACCTCACTGCTTGGTTGCTCCACTTCCTTCCTTGCCAGGCTTCCCATGATCTCTGGACCCCTGTTAGAGAGATCATAGTAGCTTCTCTAAAGTCCTCTACTAGAAGGCCTATGTTAGTAAATGGCAACATGTTCTTCATCTCACATTGCTGCAGTCCTTACATAGGTAGTCCCGCTGTCCTCGGTCGGCCCGAATACTGGGGTGAGAGGTTGACGCCGTCAAGGCGCTAGGAACTGACATCAGAACGCCAGGGTACAAAAGCGCATGACCGACGCCATATCCTCAGTCTTTTTGCTGCATGGTCCGATGCAGCTACAGCGCAAGTGCCGCTCGGGTGTTCTGAAATTTTTCAGCCCCGAGTTTGTGACCGAATCAAAGTTGGTTAAGTACCTCGCTGGGGAATATTTGGTTTTTCTTGCCTCAGTGTTTTACCGGATGTCGAAAAAGCGAATAACTGTATTTTGTGGGAAACAGATACCGCATAGGGATTATCATTCTTGTGCATTCCTTTGTTTGGGGCCTGAGCACGACAAGAGTTGGGTGTCATGAAATAGGTTCAATAAGCTTAATTATTAAGCGGTAAGGTTAGATTGTGCTAGGCTGGTCTTCGAAGCTGTGTAATTACATTATGTCACGATTCTCCGCGCTCGCTTTTCAAGAAGCGCAAAGACAAAGCAGTTAAACCCAGGCAGAAGAGTCGCCCGCTCGACGTCGTTCTTTAGAGGCGCCAGTGGAACCGTGGTGCCGATGGAGGCTTCTCTGGAGTCCCAGGGGAGACTTGATATTGCAGGATGTGGGCACTCAGGAGGCAGGTTGTGCTGAAGGGGCTTCCCGTTACTGTACTCCCTCCTTCCTAGGGGTGGTTAGGCTCCTCCTTCTGTTTCAAGGCTTCTCCCAGGCAGGCCAGGTTTAGCTTCTGTTGGAAAGCCACCCTAGTGCAGCAGGGTTCGTGCCTGGGCATACATGCTTAAATGGCAGAAGATTTGATTACTCTGATTAGAGGTTCTTGCCCTCCTGATAAGAGGCCCAGGGTGGAGCCAGAGTTGGGGAGTTTGAGCAGGCTTCGATGTTTCTGAGTCTTCGGGTTGAAGACTTGCAGGAGTACCTCCTTATTCTGATTCTGATGCAGATGATTCGACCTTCTGCTTCTCCTCCAGAGAGATTTTTTCTTTCAGAGACTCTTCACCCATGAGGGAACATTTTAAGTGGGAAGGTCAGGACTTCTCTGATTCCAGGAAAAGGCTTAGGAGTTTTTGCTTTTACCCAGCATAGGCTCCTTGGCTATGCCCTCCGTTCTGGATGTTGTGGAAGATGTGTGTTTGCAGAGTGCTTCACTACACCCTGATTCTCTGCCTCCTGCTCCTGTTAAACCGGATAGGTATTAGGTGCCTGAGGCTCATAAATATCTTTTATAAGAGTCCTAGGGCGGACCCAGAAACTGTTAGTCAGGGACCCATGCGTTACAGTTCTGTTGTAAAAAATCCGGTTCCTCCAGATAAAGAGGCCAGAGTTTTGATAGATGGGGAAAGAAAGTTCATACATCTTTCTACCCTAGCTATGAGAGAGCTTTGAATTGCCAGTTTCATATGTTGAAATATCAAACTATCTTCTTCTCAATTGAAGTCTAAGGTGATGCTCTAAGGAAGGCATTGAGTGTGTAAAGAATTACAAGATTTTGGTGCATGTTTCAGAGCAAGGGTAAGCATTCTTTACAATGTGGTTTTGATGTTGCACAGGCCCAGAGTGGCTGCCACTGGTTCAGTTCTTCGCAGGGCACGCATGGCTGAGGGATCAGGAATCACCTGACCATGTTAAGCACAAGATTTTGATGCTCCTTTACAGTCTGATGTGTTGTTTTGTCCACCTGTGGAGTCAGTCTTGAAGAAAAATGGAAGACGAGGCTAAGTCCATGCAGGCTGTTAAAGATTTTGCAAGTACAGCCTCCAAAGCTTAGTAGGAATTGCCTGCTAAGGTGCATCGATCCTTTCTTATGATTCTCAGTCTAGGGTAGATCTAGACGTAGGGGCAGAGCTCAGAGTTCTTTCAGACCTAGAACAGGGAGTTCACCTGCACAATCTTCGGTGAGGGCAGGGCCAGTCCTTTCGTGAACAGGCCCAATGATCTACCTTTTCAGCTGCCAGATCCTTCTTCTTGCCTGGCAGTTCTTTGGGAGGAAGGTTACACCTTCAAGGAAAATTGGAATTAGATTACCCAGGACAAATGGGTATTGATATCATACATCGAGGTTACAAGTTTTATTTCCATACCTTGCCTCCTTTCAAAGGCATGCCGGACGCTCCTCCTCAGCAAAGACCAGAGGCTCACAAACAAATTTCTCTGTTACCAAATAAGGGCCATACAACTCGTCCCTCTGCCAGAAGTGGGCCTAGGATTTTATTCTACTGTTCCTAGTACCAAAGAAAGGGACCACGTGGAGACCTCAATCTTGGATTTATTTTACCTCAACATATCTGGACATTCCCAAGTTCAAAATGTTGACGCTACAACAGC
Organism: Protopterus annectens; assembly: GCF_019279795.1. Lineage (NCBI taxonomy): Eukaryota > Metazoa > Chordata > Ceratodontiformes > Protopteridae > Protopterus > Protopterus annectens. Next base: position 3,234 of record NW_025053871.1, read on the forward strand.
TTTACCTTCACTGGGCAAAGATCACTGGATGGTGACTCTGGATCTCAAGGAGGCTCACCTTCATGTTCCATCAGGCTCAGTTGCAGAAAGTATCTGCTTTTCGGGCTGTACCTCTCATTATCAGTTCTCTGTACTGCCCCTTGGCTTATCTATCATACCTCAGAGTTTTCAATGGGCTGTTCTGGCTCCAGTGATATTTCTTTCAGGCTAAGAGAATACAGATCTATCCTTATTTGACGATTGCCCGATTCTGGCCCAAGGAAAAGGACTTAACTTCTTCATCATTTACAGTATGTGATAGCAGTGCTTGGCATGCCTGGGGGAGTTCTCAGAACTAAATAAAGTCCTGTAGTCTAGTACCCCCTCAGGACATGTGTGCTTTCTGGGTGTGAGACTGAATACAGCAGCATCCTTGTGATGGCCTTTTTTGACCTCGGACAAACAAAAGAATATTTCTCTCTTACTTCCATCAATTGTCTCATCAGTCCAGGCTGACTGGCAAGGACAGTCCTTCAGCCTTGGGGTTCATGGTGGCATCTAGGGATGCTCCTGGTGCTTCCCAATGCCAAACTGCATATGAGGAAGCTGCAATGGTATCTCAAAAATGTATGGACACAGCACTGCCAAGATATGACACTGTCATTCAGATAATACCTTGCATTCAAAAGGAATTTTGTGGTGGGCTCAGGAATGTCACCCCAAACAAGGGACTCTTCTGTGACCTGGACAGAGGCGAGCTGATTCTAACGACAGATGCCTCAGACAAAGCTTGGGAGCTCATCTAAATGGAAAGTGGTACAAGACACGTGGCTCGCCAGACTTCCTAGATCTAAGTATATCAACTTGAAGGAAAGATGTTAGCAGTCCAATTTGCATTAATAGCTTTCTGTTGATTTACTTCTTCCAGGGCAGGTGTTGGTTCTAACAGGACAACACAACTGGTCATGTGGTACATCATCAAGCAAGGGGGGAACGTATTCTTATCCTCTGGTGCAGACAAGCAATGATTTTGTAGGGAGACTGCCTCAGTTTACAGCTAAATTCAGGTGTTGTTTCTGGGCCGGAGCACAGAACTCCTTAGCAGATGTGTTGAGTTAAGACAAATTATGGATCCCCACGAGTGGAAGTTGGATCCTCATGTGTGTTTCAGAAATTGACAGTGTTATGGGGAACTCCAGACATAGATTCGTTCGCTTCTCCACTAAACTACCAGCTGCCAAAGTTTTGCACAAAAGGTTTCATCCCACAGCTTGAAAGTGGATGCTCTTCATTCAATTGGAGCAATCTTCATGTGTATGCCTTTTCCACCTCTCCTCCCAAAGGTACTCCTGAAGGTCAGACAGACAAGTTTTTTTTCAAAGATGATTTTAATAGCTCCAGATTGGCTCGACAGCACTGGTACCCATTACTGAGAAGTCTGGTAATGGAGCCCATGGTTTTGCCTTTGATTCCACACTCAAGTTAACCAGGAGAACAGTCATTTACCTTCAATGTCAAACTTCAATTTCACATCTAACAGCTCGGCATATTCTGTTTTAAACCCCTGGAGGGTCTCAGCAGCCTTCCACAGCAAGTTTTGAATGTTATTTTGGAGGTCAGTAGAAGGCCCAAGTAGCACAAGGAAAGTGTACGAGATAAATGGAGGAGAGATTTTTATTTGGAGTACAGCAAAGGAACCTTGATGTTTCTAAGCCCAACTTAAGTGTGGCTCCTTCAATATCTTACTGAGTTACTGGACAAAGGTTTAATCCTTCCTCTATTAAGGTTCATGTTGCTGGGCAATTCTCTGCTCCCTACTATGACTGGGTGGACCCACCATTGTTTTCTCATCCCTTGTTTAAGCACTCCTTAGAGAGGGCAAGGAGAATATAACATCTCACGTGAGCTCCTAATTCCCGCTCTGCTTGGGATCCTCATAATTCTTTGTGTTGGAGAAACTCACTCTCAATAACCTTGAGCCTGGCAGCTACTGCCGAGTTGGAAATATTTCTATCATGGAAGACTGCTTTTTGTTGGCCATTACCTCATGTGAGAAGGGTTTCTGGAATTCCTTACAGGCCCTATGGCGGCATTGAGCCTTTCTACTTTCCATAAGGATAGGGTATCTTTCATGCATTAATCCTTCCTTTATGCTCAAAGTGGTTTCTAGTGTGCTTTAAACCAAACTATCTATCTTGCCTACTTTTTATGCAAAACCCCAAATTAAAAGTGGGAAAGATTTTAACACTTTGATATACACAGGCAGTTGCGTGAGCATTATTTGAGCAGAACTAAAAGGGTCTTCAGGCAGTCCTTCAGCAGTTAATTTGTTCCCCATTTGCTTTTGGGTTCCTCAGGGCAAGCCTGCTCTTCAAAACAAACTATTTCTAAGTGGATTGGGTTTTGTATTGCCTTTCTGTTGCTGCCCCATCATGGTAAGGAGATTCCAGCTGGGATTAGGGCTTCCCATTCCACTGTAGGGCTTTCACTGCCACTTCTTACAGCTTTTTAAGGGGGGGTGGCAACTAAAGATATTTTGAGGCAGCTACTTGAGAGTTCAGTGCAGTACCTTCTTCTAAGCATTACCACCCTTTCCACCTTTGCACTTCCTAAATCTAGGGCTGGCCTTTGCCACTGCATCACCTTTACAGGCATTTTGGCAGCTCCTAATGCTTTTATAGTTTTGCCATCCCTCTCCCTTACTTCCTCTGCTTTGGGATTCTAATGATAAGGACTCGCAAGTAATGTGAGAGATGAAGAAATATAGTACATGTTTTGTACCTACTCATAAAATGTAGATGTTCGAAGATCTTACATTGCCGTAGTCCACATTTACCCTCCCTCCCTTCCCTCTTGGAAGTTAGAGAGGCGATTGTGTGGTTTGGGTTGTGAATATTGTAAATATTGTAACAGGATTAGTGCAGGGTGGTTGGTTGGTTTCGTCTTTTGGTTTTGGCCTTTCTTTTTAGGGGCCTTCTGACATCTGGGGCAAGAAAAAGATTCTGAGGATATGACGCCGGGTCATGCGCTTTTGCACCCTTCTTGACGCTCTGATGTCAGTTCTAAGCGCCTTGACCGAACGCCAGCCAAATTTTAGTACTTTGGTATTCGGGCCTAACGGAGGACAGCGGACTCACCATATGTAAGGACTGCAGCAATGTGGATCTTCGAACATCTACATTTATGGTAGGTACAAAACTGCACTTTTTTCTTCTGGGCAAAGTCTAGAGACATAGATCCCTTTACTGCTCCTGTGCATTCAGTCTTGGAATTCTTAGCTGAGATTTTTCAATCAGGTTCTTCTCCATCTACAGTTAAGGTTGAATTGGCAGCTATCTCAAATTTTCATGTGGGCTTAGCGGATCAAAATATTGCGTCCCACAAGCTTTGCAAAGTTTTTCTGAGAGGATATTTCTCCCAAAAAACCTCCTATCAAAAGATCCCTCCACAATGGATTTTGAATTTAATGCTGGCATCCTTGATACTAACCCCCTTGAACCGGTTGCTTCATGCTCATTAAAACTTTTCCTGAAGACAATTTTTCTAGTTGTTACTCAGTCAGAAGGGTGTTCGAACTTGTGCTCTCTGTGTCCGTTTCATATTTGGTTTTCCACAAAGATAGAGCATCATTACAACCAATCCATCCTTTTTACCCAAGATTGCTCCTCCTCTCAGAAGAATATCAACCAATCTATTGATTTGCCAGTTTTTTCCCTAATTATTCTAACAAGGCGGAACAAAACTTCACTGTTTGATGTCCATCGGCCAACTCGGTATTACTTTGACAGAACTAAACAATTCAGGAAATCTGATCAACTGTTTCTTTCTTATGCAGAAAACAGGAAAGGTCTTCTTCCAGTCTCCAAAGTGACCCTATCCAGATGGCTGTCTTCTATAATTTCTTATGTTTATCTTCTTAGGGCAAGCAACTGCCCTCGAAAACCACAAAAGCACATTCTACCAGGAGTCTAGCCACTCATTAGCTTTTCAGGATAGGCTACCTATTGACACCATTTCCAGTAGCAGCCACTTGGCCACCTCACACCTTTTGTTTCTCATTGTCAAATTGGACTTGGCCCAGGGATAGCTAGGGTTTGGTTCCACAGTTCTCAAGAGTCTGTTCCATTGAGCCACCTAGGATAGAGGTTAGGGGTCGCTGAAGTCCTATCCAGTACACGATATAGTTTGACAATCTCATTTGTAGTTGGCAAATTGCCCATAATCGCCCATGTTAGTTGTCTTCTTGCCTTCTTTCTGCGCCCCTCCCTCCTTCCCCCTAGCCTGACAGAGACATTGAAGTTGCACTCTTTCTGTGGTTGGTTCACTCTTCTTTTTCCGCATGAGCTCCCAGTAGGAAAGTGTCACTACTGTTACTGGTTTTGACCCGGTTTCTTCTGCTATTTTAGCTTTTGTCTTCTTCCTTGTGAAGAAGTGTTTATGGCAGGGTTTTTCTTGTAGCTACCAAGAGATCTGAGGTAGGCTCACGCCTGCATCATGGGATATAGGGTTGCCCCCGAGTTGGTAAATTAGCTCGAGCTTGGGTAAGCTTCAGTACTGAGCCGAGATCGGGTTCAACCCATCCAGCAAGAAAGAAGGGCGAGAGAAGACAACTAACATGGAATCGCAAGTTATGGTGGTACATTAACTTAATTTTGTCTAGTCGACTTTCCCGGAACCAAATGTAAAATAAATTAAATAAATAAATGCAGAAAACAATAAAGGCCTAGAATATTTCCTCATTGAAATTCATTAGAACAGAAATAAAATGATAGATATTCACCATGTTTTCATTTGTAAAACACCATTGCTTCAATACCATGTTTTCTTGCAGCTGCAGTAATGGGGTCAAATTTGATTATGTTGCACTGGTCTCCCTGCTGTTAAACATTCCTTTTGTGTGTTTTGTAGCTGAGTACTCTGTTTACATTACCTTAAAATTTATTAATGAGATACAAAACGAGGTCTGAGATATGATACTATAGATGGGAACCAAAGGTTTTTGATCCCCTTTATACCTTAATCCTTGTCATAGTTTTGACATTTGGCCTGCTGTTTCCATTTTGTTTGATGTATTGAATTTATGCTCAGTATGTTGAGTACACTAATGGCTCAGAACGTTTTTAATTTTTAACTGGACTTGTGATTCAGCCCCCACCCCATAAGAATCCATGTGGAATGTTTTCTACTGCATGAAGATGTAGGTGTATATGTTTTACAGCTATTATTCCAAAAAATGCCATAGTGCTTCATATGGTTACAGACAAGGAATCCTTATTTCTAGGTTTGACCAGTGGGCCTGTATAGCCATTGGTGTGCTCTGTTTTTGCCGCTGATTCTCAAAGAATGTATGTTTTGCATTGTTTCAGACTGACAAAGTATGTACAGAATCATATATATATATATATCTATGGATATCTATTATTTTATTAAATATTTAGCTCTTAAAATGATTGTAGAAGCCCACTCACCGAAAGCTCATTTGATTGAAAGCCCGCCTGGCTTTAAAATGGAATAAGGCTCCTCGCCCCACCCAGTAGATTCCTGGAGTGATAATATGTTAGTGTGTGGGGGGTAACTAGTTTTTACTGACGTTATATTTTCTTGTGTATTTTAAATGGATACACAAGTATACTTAGTGAACATACTGCAAATATGTGGCTGGCTATGCCCCCACGCACTTTCATCGTGGGGCTGCGCCCCCAACTCTATATTCTTCACTTTAGGATTGCACTGCAGTAGTAGGGGCTGTATTCCATTTTCACCAATGGAATACGCACCAAATGTGTTTTCAGTGAAATGCATTGGTGAAGTGGGCTGCCCAGGTCAATTTTTCGGATCAAATGTAATTCCACCTCAAAAGTAGCTCTAATTCATATATATATATATATATATATATATATATATATATATATATATATATATATATGTATATATATATGTATTATATTAACGTATATGTACATGTATTTGTGTAGTTTTAATGAATGAGAACCAAAAATTATACTTTGACAGGCATACAGATATTTGAGATTATGTTTACTTTCCATAAAAGCTGTTAGGCTTTGCAAAACAAAATGTAAGTGGTATTATTTAGGAGTCTTCTGAAAATGTCATAAGACGACCACAGTTGAAGGACTCCCATTTGAGGTTAGATGGAATTCAGGCCCAATTGCTCAGTAAATTAACATAGGTAGGTACATGGTGGAACATTTACCAAGCAGGCAGCAGGAACAAATAAT
>NW_025053872.1:0-10412 GCF_019279795.1 Protopterus annectens
TACGCATCCTTGTTCCTTGGGCGGGTACAATTTGGACTCGTGGGTTAATGTTTTGGTTACTCCGTTTTGTGTAGATGGGTACTATGTTGCATACTCTGCGTATGTTTCATTATCCACGGACACCTGGCACAGATGCGGTTACTATTGTCAGGTGGTGGCCTGTGACAGCTCAGCACTTTAAGGTTGCTCCTCGCCTGCCGGCAGCTTGGCCACGCCTACGGGCTAGCGTGATCCTACATGGGCTGCGCACATGTGCCCTCTGCGTGGTTGTGTTTACAGGCGGCGTGCACTCATTACTATGCGTAATGGCTGCTACACGCCAGATTATACACTGCATTGTCGGCGCCGCGCCTTACACCCGACGCTTTGCGCCGAGCTTCATGAATCTGGGGGTATATGTAAATATAGAACAATAGATGTGTACAGTGATAGATAAATATAAGGTATATACATCACATATATGTAGAGATATACAGATAATAATAAAAAAAAAATATATATATATATATATATATATATATATATATATATATATATATATATATATGTGCATATATATATATATATATATATATATATATATATATAAATATATATTTTATATATATATATTTATATAAAAGTGAATAAAGACATACATATATATATATATATATTTATATATACATGACAAACACACACACACACACACACACATATATATATATATATATATATATATATATATATATATGTGTATAATAAAAATATGTATTGGTGTCATGCCTTAGATACATACTCCGAACCTCTTACTGCAAATAAATCTGTCCAAATATGGGTCAGTGAGCCCAAACTAGGGACCTCAGTTAAATATTGTCTTCATCCCTCTCTCCAGCAGCAATTGTTCTGCCTTGCAGCACACTAATCAGTCCTGCCAAGTCTTTAACACAGGGCCCTGTAACCTACAGTTAATATAATGTGCCATTACACTACATGAGCTCTAGAAAAAAAAGGGATGACTTGTCAAACATATCACTTAATAGAGTCATTCAACAGTAGGGAAAGGAGTCTGTATAAACAGTCAGGTTTTCTACATATATATATATATCAGTGGTGGCTCGTAGTAACGGACTGCAGGATTGCAGCCCCTCTCCCCCCAGCTGTGGAAGAAAGAAAAAGAACATGTTTACTTTAAAATAAAAATATATATTTATAAATTATTAAATATTTATTACTGGCTGGCTGCTATAAACAAGTCCAACTGACTTGTAAATCCTGGAACTCAAACTGCGCATGCTCAGCTAGTTCCGGGGGTTTTTTTTATTTATTTTTATTTTCAGACTGTAAATCTGCACTGTTGTAAAATCACTCCAGATTGAGAAGAAAAAGGCATCGGTGTGATGTCCAGAAGTCTATGCAGTTAACCGCACAGTGAATTGGAAGTGGGTCGGACTGCCACGTCCGCAGTCACATATGGCTGGATGGCTACTGATTGGTTCTCACTCTCTTCCCATAGAAGAGAGCAAGAAACAAATCAGTAGTACACAGCTCCTAGCACACACAATACTTTTTTAGCATTTGCTTACTACTAGGCTACACTGAGCCTATTTTCAGCAGGTGCCCAGTGAGAAACACTCCATTCACATGTCTTTAGAATGTGGGAGGAAACCCACAAGAACACAGGGAGAACATGCATGTTCCACATAGAAGGCACAACAGCCAAGAATTGAACCAGAGAACCTCTTGCTGTGAGGTGACAACGTTAATCGCTGCACCACTGTGCTACTTTTTATTAGGTTTGTTTTGTTATAACAGAGAATAATTTGTCCTAGAGGGAAAACATTTCTTTTTTGTGTATTTGGACATAGCTAGACTTTGGTTCAAGAATAACTACCTGCACAACATACTAGAATGCAAAGTACTTTTCTGGCATTTCCAGTTGGATGCAAGTCCTACCCAACCACTGGGGTTTAATGGAAATATAATTCTAAAAAGTATATTACCAGATATTAACATCATTAACATATAGGAAATAAACTCATATATAGTATCATTTTGCATTTTTTGGAACAAATAATAATAGGATTTTTTTAAATAATTTATTGCAAAATGAGGGACTTCTTTCTTTCCAGCTTGTGATTGGATGCATAGTCTAGTGGGTGTATCTAAACATATTCTTATTTAATTATTAAACCATTCTGAATAAGTCTGTTTTAACTTTCTAAGATGAAAGTGTTGGACCTTTCTTTCAATAAAGTGACTGTCGTTCAGACAAAGTTTTTTTTCTTTTTTAATCTGTTTCCTGACTCATTTTTGCCACCAGTTTTTAGCTTCTTCTTGAAAAATTTCCCCCATAATAATTTTCAGAGGCATAACTGCATGTGCAGTAGGGTGCTGGGTGGGGGTGAGGGGTCAGCTGTATTGTTCAATGGCAAGTGACCTTGAAAAATCATAGCTGGGTGAGCTTACAGTGTACCATGCATAATCCATATTGAGCAGCTGTAAGGTTAGGGTTAAAGTTAACACTGTAATGTGTAAAGTTGTATTGAAGTGGTGACTGTCTTACTCTGTCTGCTGACCGTAACACTAACCCATCCCCAACCTTACAAATTAGGTACTAAACAAAATTTCTCTAAAAGGGGTTGGAGGTTGGCATTCTGGTTAAGGTGTTTACCTTACAGACACAAAGTGCAGGGTTTGAGTTTCACAAGGGATAATTGGCTAGGCTTAAAATGGCTCACAAGGGCAGTTAGCCTAATACTAACTTATGAACCTATGTTAATTTTAAGATTAAATGTGTCTCAACAATATGCATGCATGTCAGATAGTGATATAATCAATAAAAGATCATAAAATATTTCATAGCTGTATTGCTGAGTAGCTAGCAAAGTTCTTGAGATAATAGAAGGAGAGACATATTCTTTGAACTTTTTTTCCAGGAGAGGTGGTTAGTCATTTAAGAGAAATGAGGATTATTTGATCCTCAAAAACTGATATTTTTTTCTGTTCCATTTTTATTAATTAATTTAACTTTTTCTACATCTGATAAATGGGTTGGTATACCAATACAAAATGAATCCTTGTTTTAGACATGTCCTAGACACATTTTTGTTACTGTGTCAAATATGTTGATGTGGGAATGTGTGATAAGTACTATCAAAATGCACATTTAGTTTCTCGGTTTGGGATGATGTTTATACAAGCACAGTGTCATGGTGAGTGTTAAAGAGGTTAGTCAGTTGTCAGATCGCAGAGGCTGTGTACTATCTTTTCCTGCCTATAGAAAAACAACTAACCTGTGACTCTTCCATTATTTCCCTTGTTGCTGTACTTAACACCTTTCTTCTACTCACACTATTCTGCATTTTACTTCCTCTTGCAGTAACTTGAGTGCCAAGCTGACAGAGAAGTATTACAAACATTGTGAAGTCTGAGTTAAATGGCATCAATTTAGTTACATTTTGGGTTGCTATTGTAATTTAATACTGCATGTCAGCTGCCAGGTTATTAACAAGTAACTGAATGTGCAAAACCTTTGAATGCAAGTTTATGAATTACTCTTTGGTCACATACTTTACAGCCAAATTATTGCGTTTTGCTGTAGTGCATCCTGGATTTTACTACACTCAACATACGACACATATTACTTCTTTGCACTATAATATTCTAGAATTACCTCCTTATTCAGAATGCCTAAGTTGCATAAAGCCAATCAGCATCTGTCATTTAGACCTGCTGCATTTGCAGGAGGCTCAAAGATGGAGTTCTTTGACATGTATGTTAATTATAGGCTTAACAAAATAAAACAATCTGTAACATCTTACATTAGGAGCCTCTTGGCACATTTTGGAGACATTGCATGCAGTAAATATAAATCAGGTTATTAATAATTTATAACTGCTGGGGATGAGAGGTTGTTATAATCATTAAGGTGTTTACCTTACAGGCGCAAAGTTCAAGTTTGATTCTCATACAAAGTAAGTGACTAGGCTTAAAATGGCCCACCAGAGCAGTTTTCCTAGTACTAATCTATGAACCTACATTATCATGTTTATACATGTATAACTAAGCAGAAGGGATTGAATATTTGCATGAAGTTTTGAGTACTACCTGACATTTGCTAGCAGTGATAAACAACTGATATCAGACCATACAAAATATTCATTTATTCCTTGTGAGCATCCATCTTGTGCTGCAGCATGATTAAAAAATTTATTAATTAAAAATGTATTAATTTTAGATCTGCATGAGTCATGAAATGGTTTCTAAATCAGAGAGGCTCGAACAGTGTGTCAAACAAATCTCATTTTGGTAAATACATGAGCATAAAAATCAAAACTAAGAGCTCAGCTTACCAATGATTTTTAGGTACTTTTATCAAATAAGGAGTATTTTGTACTTGAGGTATTTGATTTTGGTTTTATTTTTTCTTCGGTCTCATAAACAGTCTTTTTTGAGCAGTGCATTCTGAATGGGATAACTTATTTATTATTTGTTTTCTGGGTTAGTCCATTTGGGCTATAGACCCTTATTAGCATATGCCAGGGAGAAAATATGTAAACATAATGAAAAATAATAGGGTAGTGCAGTGGTAGCACTGTTGCCTCACAGCAAGAGGTTCTCCCATTCGATTCTCAGCTGGAGTGCCTTCTGTGTGGAGTCTGCATGTTCTCCCCACGGTCAAGTAGCATTTGAAAGACATGTGTGAATGAGTGTGCCTTCATTGAAGGTTGGGCGTCGAGCTGGCACCTCGGCACTGTAAAGCTCTACTGCCAATAATTAGCAGACTGGAGTTCTGCTGTGGTGACCCCTAACCAGGAAAAGGCAAACAATAGAATAGTAAATTTAAGTGAAAGGTTCCGAGGATAATAATTAATAAAATAGTAAATTAATAGAGTTAACGGTACATACTATTTCCATTATGCATATTCTTAGACTCGATAGTTGTAAACAGCATGCAAAGGAAATACTTTGGAAAACAAGAGTTGTGTGGATTTATACATACTTACTAAGTAAATTCTGAGTGAAAGAACTACTAGGCTATAAGAAGTATGCTGAGCAATGAGCAAGGTAAAATAAATATTAAACTATGTAGAATAATTGTGGCAGCTTATGCAGTTAATAAAAAGTGAAGTGTTAGTTCAGTTGAACTTGACAAAATTTCAGAGATTTATTCAGAACATATATATGAGTGTAGCTGGAGATGAGATATTTACTGATAATATTTGTGATGAAAGATAAAGAAAAATAAGTGAAGAGGGAAGGACAGAGGATACAAATGATGATATATGATTATATTGCCAGATGGTACGTGATTTGGAAGCAACAGTTGAATCAGTGTGCTGTAAATGATTCTATTGGAGCATGTTTTCATGTTTAAATATTTTGAGTTTGTTTTTCACCAGATATTCATAGAATAAACCAATAAAAAATATAAAACTGCATGAATGAGTTGGCAAAAGGCAGAATCTTTAAAAAAATCTAGAAATGAAGGTATGTGCTGCACAGGTAGAAGTAGCAAACTGTGAGTAGCAACATCAGAAAACATAGTTTTATGTAAGAGAAGAGTAGGTCTACTCATGAAAGGTGCCCTAGAAGAAAGATGGAGCAAAGACATGAGGGTGCTATCATTTGAAAACTGACATGGAATGAACATGAGCAATTGCCAGTGATATAAATAAGAGGGGGAAACTGGAGATGAAGTAGAATGCCTGTGTTTGTGGTTAAACAGGGAAACAGTCTTGATATGTTAAGCAGTCCTTGAGAGTTAGTACTGAGTGTCTGTGATATTTTTTTTTTACTTCCAATACCTTTCTGTTCTGCATTTGTATTTGAACTATTACCATAACAAATTTCAGTCACACTACATATAAACCAGACCAGTTTATGCATTAATTAATCAAGGACAGATGTTGTTAGTGTACAATTAAATTAATAAAGCTATGGTGATGAGAAAATACTGCAGCTATGGTATGGACTATGTCAGTTTTGTATAGTTCAGTATTTTGCTTGCTTTTATTTGTTATTCAGATGGAATGCATTATATTATATGACAGTAATTTTTCTAGGGATGATTTATTTGTGCCTCAGTCTGTCTTGAGCTGTGACATTAAAAGGAATGGAACTTGTTTTAACTTTTGTATTTACTGTATATAATGTTTAAATTTGAAACTGTTGAAGGCATGCAGTTTTCAAGTGATGCAACAGTGTGAAATCCCTCTGAACATAGTGCAAAGAGCAAATGAAAACCATTATGTACTTTACCGCTGGGAAGACAAGCACTAAATAATTAACTACCTAATGTAATAAATTTTAAGGAGATATACAGAGCCACACACACATACACACAACACACAATCAGACACACAGACAAGCACATAGAAAGGTATGCAGACTTCACAGAGGCAATTACTAGAAAACAAAAATAAAATATGGTCCATTAATATAGTCAGACTGCACTATGTACAGCATGATGCAAATGCACTTTCTTTTTCCCCCCCTCTATCCCGTAAGAATAAATGTTTACACATTTTGCAGTCTTGGTTTCTGCACCTATAGTAGCAAAATGTAAGATAACTTGTTGAGGGACATTATGCACTGAGACCAGTCAGCTACTCATTTTTCAGTTTCAGCCTCATGACAGTGAGTAGTAAATTTCATATATAGAAGGTTTTATATTATTTTAAACTAATTTCTTGAGATTAACAAATTAATAATTAACTATATATAGTGCAGTGGTTTAATACACTCCAGTGAATCATGGTAACTTCAGGCTACATCTGCCAAAACAATACTAAGATAGTTAAACATTCATTTGGGCCTTTTTCAAAGAAGACCAACTTCAGATGGCACCAACTTTTACAGAAAGGATGCAGATTATACAAGAGATAAAATAAACAGATTATACACAGTGTTAAAACAAGAGCTGAATAGATAACTATTACCCTTATTTGATGCTGGAATACCAGAAGGTTGTGGATTCTATTCCCACCCCAAAATAGCAGCCCAAAGTAAATGGCTTTTTAAGTCATAAAATGATTTCACACTCTTGACTGAAGTTGGGAGACAGAATGTCTAGAAGATGAATAGTGTGCTAGTCCCAGCAGGAAGACAAAACTGATTTTTATAGTTTTATGAGAGGGAAGGGTACACACCTGCACTGAGGATTAATGTTTAATATGTTTTATAGTTTTATGACAGGGAAAGGTACACACCTGCACTGAGGATTAATGTTTAATATGCTTATTTTACTGTACTTTGTTGTGATCATATTAAGTGCACCTTCCTAGTTATCAGGATCAGCAAGCAGTCAGTAGTGACAGATATTTATCTAAAACAGCTGTTGATGTGCTTCCCCAAAGGGCTCATCTCAATACTAAAAGATTGTCAAATTCCGGTAATCATGGCCACACAGGTAGAAACCGCACTCTCCAAAGCTAAGAATACAGCATCCATGGGACCAGATGACATTCCAGGCTGTGTACTACATGAACTACAAAATGAACTGGCACCTCACCTGAGTGTCATGTTTAATCATAGCCTCACCTCAGGCTTCGTGCCCACTGAGTGGTGCACAGCTACAGTTATCTCACTCCACAAGGGGTGATCCACCTTGGATCCCGGGAACTACTGTCCCATCAGTCTGACAAGCCTGATCTGCAAGGGCATAGAATGCATTATCATGGAACTTATAAACAAAGACATTGGCAACCTTCAAATACTGGACGCCACCCAGTTTGGGTTTGTGAAGGGCTGATCTTGTCTCCTGAACTTGATTGACTTCTTTGAATCAGTATCCAGAGCTGTGGACAAGGGTAAGGCAGTCCACACAGCATATCTGGACCTCGCCAAGGCCTTTGACACCATCCCCCACTCTGGAATCATAGACAAACTTAATAAGCTGGGCATAAATCCCTACGTCACTCAATGGGTTGCCGACTGGCTTACTGACAGAACCCAGACTGTAAAAGTAGCCGACTCCAAACCAGCTCCAGTCAAGTGACAAAATTGGAGTACCTCAGGGTTCCAGTCCTGGGACCACTCCTTGTTTGGCATCTACTTCTCTGAAGTACAGGCCAACACTAAAGGACTCTACAGCTAACAAAGTTCGCAGATGACCGGCAACTGGGAGTTTCATTACTGAATCCCCAAATTATGTGGATATTCTACAAAGGGGCCTTACAGAAACAGATGCCTGGTGCCAGAGCCATGGGCTCAAGCTTAATGCCAAGAAATGTATAGTTATCCCCTTTTGGGAAAAAAAACATGTACCCATGAATTACCACATAGGTGGCAGTACACTATGTGTGATGAGAGAGCTTAGGACACAGGTGGACAGTGGTCTCATTTTTTCAATAACCACATCACCACAACAGTCAGGAAATCCTTCTATGTGGCACATCTCATCACTAAGTGGGCTTTTCATCCAGAAAAAAGGAGTCGTCATTGTGACTGTGTACTCATCCCTCATTAGACCCATGATAGAGTATAATGCCGCATATGGTATGTACCTCATGAAGACATCTGCAACAGCTGGAAAGTGGCCACAGAAATACCTCCTCACTAAAAGTAGTAACAGGCCTAAAGCAGATGCCACATGCTGACCATCTCAAAAACTCCAGCTTTACTCTGTGGCATATCGTCTACTCAGAGGCAATTTCTGCTTAACATACAAGGCCATGTTAAACTTTGAGCTGTTGGACATGTTCCACTTAAGGAAATCCCAATCCCTCAAAGCCACACGCTCCAGAGATCTAAACCTTGCCATCACAATGAACAAAACATGCTGGAGGGATAAGTTCCTGACCCAGAGACTCCCCATACTCTGGAATAGACTGCTTATACATGTCAAGCAGAGCGCCTCCTTGGCCCTCTTTAAAACGAACCTTGATGACTGGATGGGAGATAGGAAATTCACTCCGAGGATCATGTCAGTCACCCTGCTAGACAGGGGTCCAGAGAAGTAAATATTGTGGGAAGAAATATCCAGGGAATTGTTATGGCTAGGCTTGTATAGGCCCTAGGGCCGATAGCCTAGTACCAACCTATGAACAAAGGGCCTGAATGTGTTTAAAACCATAAGAGCAGAATGAATGGTGTGCATGTGTGTGTGTGTGTGTGTGTGTGTGTGTGTGTGTGTGTGTGTGTGTGTGTGTGTGTGTGTGTGTGTGTGTGTGTGTGTGTGTATGTGTGTAAAATATGTGTGTATTTAAAAGAAATAGACTTACCCCAGGATTCATGAAGCTCGGTGCAAGGATGGCGTTAGCCTTGTGCTGAGCATGCGGCATAGAGATGGAGCAGCAGCATCATATGCATATTAATGAAGGTGCGCTGCTGCAGCATCCACGTGCACAGGAAAAATGCATGAGTGCAGGGGGCGTGTTTAAGCGCTGCATGGAGGCGTGAACAAGTCCGCTACAGTCGCACAACCGCTGACTAGTACAGCCTGCCTCTAATAGTAATCAATCCTGTCAGTGTCTGTGGATACTGAAATGTATGCAATGCATACAAGGGTGTTCAGCGAACACCAACATAAAATCACAGGAGTAAACACACAAGCACATAGCTGAATGTTGAGCCCCCATTCCTAGAACTATTACATTTAAAACCCCGTGTCCGTATTGAAAGCAGTTGATTCTTATACCAAATGGAAGTGAAACACAGCATGTTTGCGTGCCACTGCCCCTTGCTAAGCCTAGCCCAATGGTTAGAGAATTTGCTTAATATTGCCCATTCGCGGTCCGAGTCGTCCTCATCTGGATGGCCCAAAAAGGAATGGGTATTACCTGGGTTAACCTACCATGTCATGAAAGATAAGTATTTGTGTGTACCTATGTGCGTGAAGTACAGCATGTGGAAGACCAAATATGCCAGGGTTGGCCTCACAACCATATTGGTATCAGAGATATGTTTTGTTGGCAATGTGTACTGCTGTCTGTACCATGGGCTAACAACCAGAGAAGGGATGGATGTTGTGTATGTGGAGTTTTGGGGGGTGATGGGTAATGTAATAATTCACCAAGAGGAGACTGGGTTGGATGTACAATAGGTGAACTGGAGGTGTACGAGGGAGCAGTGGGAGAATCAAAAAGGAAACTAAAGAACATACATTCACATCCAAAATACACCCTGTCAGGTCATATTCCAGAACACAATCCCACAAACATATGAACATTAGTAAAACATAATGTATACACATGTACAGAGAATGGTACTGGCCCACCACATAATGGTTTGGGTGATGAACTGAGCCATCCAACTTCTACACACCTGGATGGCTAATTGAATACCCATCATCCTCCACAGCACACACACCCTCAAGCTGCTGAACGTCCACCAAACCACCCTTTCCGGGTTGCTAGCTTGGGCTAGCCAGATCTGCATATAGTGCCCCCTACCCACGTCTGTAGGCAGTCTCACCACTCAGGCATCTA
>NW_025053873.1:0-8460 GCF_019279795.1 Protopterus annectens
AAAAAATAGTTTTCCCCCCTTTGTCAAAAAAACCCCAGGAAAATTAAAATTGGAACCTTAAAAATTTGGAGGGGGTTGATAGCATCCTACCATTTGACAACAACATGGACAAAGTGGTTAGGTAAGCATGTGGGGCCACATCATCATGGGATCCACATGTAGGCCAGGGAGGACATTGTGCCCTTTACTCATCCCTCATCATGCCCATAATTGACTATGATGAACCGGGCATGCACCTTACCAGACACCTGCAGCAACTGGGGCTACTACATATGTACCTCGACAAGGTGATCAAAGTGCTCAAACAGATGCCACATACTGACTGGTTAAAGTAGCAGCAGCTCTACTCAGTGACATACTGCCTCTTCATAGGCAATCTGTGCCTACATAGAAGGCCAGGTCATACCCTCACGTAATGGCCATGCTGCATCTCAGAATATCCAGATCCCACCAGGAAAAGCTGGAAATACATGAACTGCAGGAGTGATATACATAGGACATGGTGGAGGGGCACATTCACAACTCAGAGGCCCCCTTCATTCCTGATTATTATCCCAATAGAGGTTAGGCGGACTGACTCAGTGACTACCCTCAAGAGCGATATTAATGACTGGATGTGACATTGTAGGGTTACCCTGGGTATCACTTATGTGTCACTGTGAGAAAGAGGCACAGTATACTAACCTTGGAAAAGGGCATAGCAAGACAGATTCACAATGCATGTTGAAAGGCAAAATTCTGGCTAGGTGGATACATGCCCTGGGCAGATATCCCTGAGAACCTATGGACCTATGTCTCTTTTAAACATTGGCCCTATGTGCTGTCAATCACCAATGTAATCTCAATACCTGGTAGCATGTGCAAAAGGGCAGTTGTCAGTCACCCTTTAATTTTGGAATATGTGTTGATAAAGTCACAGTCCCCTGTAAAAAAATTTTTAATTATGTACAACCCTGTAAGATAAAAAACCAAACTGTAAAAAAATAAAACAGATGTCCATGACCTTTAGTCCCTGCCCCAAATGGGGTGTCGCCATTGTTAGGGAACATGGAAGGGATCACTGAGCAAGTGAAAAGGCTGGTAGACCCTGACCTTGGTTGGCATCAGACCCTCACCAGGGATTCCGACAAATTACTGAATGCTAATGAATAAGTGTATTTACAAAACCCTAGCTGAATGGTTCTTAGCATGCAGTCACTGCATTGCTATGGAATACTGTCTTACCACTCCACAACAGGTGAAAAAATGCAGCTCCTGTACATTAACAACATGTAGACCTTATGCCCCAGACCACATCCCTCACTACTAGGCTGATAGCATCTACATCTCACACTGTATATACACATCCCACATGCAGCATCTGCACAGAAGACCACGGTCATAATGTTACCCCGGGCAGATACCAAGTATTCACATGTGGCAGGCATCCCCATGGTAACTATTGAAAGTCACAGGTCCATATGTGTATTTGGCACACACATACATCGTGTTCATTGCCATAACCGGTGTAATCAATGTCACATTATTGTGAGGGACAACCCCCTACATGGGGATTCTTTTGTGACAACACACATGGCATGTCTGTAATCGCCATACATAATTGTGAATCGTTTAGAAATGGGTATTTCATCCTGTAGTGTGTTTTCCCAGTTGCCAAAAAGGGGTATATCAATCATACACACTTACCCCCTTCACACACACTTGTCATCTGCATTCAAACCCCTACCTAACTATGTTAAGACACTAGAGACGGACCCTTAGGGCCGCTATAATAAAGTCCTTTCCCCCGATATACTTATAGGGTGCTGACATAGTCTAGAAAGTGGAATGATCATCCTGTGGTGTGTTTTCCCAGTTGCCAAAAGGGATGTTTCCATACCCCACACTTACCCCCTTTACACACACTTGTCACTGCCGGATTTAAACCCCCACCTAACTATTTAAGACACTAGAGACGGACGATTAGCACAGCCTATTCGCATTACTGGAGAAAGTCCTTTCCCTGATATACTTATAGGGTGCTGACATCATCGAGTTTAGAAAGTGGAATGATCATCCTGTGGTGTGTTTTCCCAGTTGCCAAAAGGGATGTTTCTTTCATACCCCCACTTACCCCTTCACACACACTTGTCATCTGGGGTTCAAACCCCCACCTAACTATGTTAAGACACTAGAAACCAAACACCCTATTTCAACAAAGTCCTTTCCCTGATATACTTATAGGGTGCTGACATCATCGGGGTTTAGAAAGTGGAATGATCATCCTGTGGTGTGTTTTCCCAGTTGCCAAAAAGGGTGTTTCTTTCATACACACTTACCCCCTTCACACACACCCACCTGCTGGATTAAAACCCCCTACCTAACTATGTTATGACACTAGAGATGGACGTTAGGGCCGCTTTTGGGGATTACTGGGAGAATTTTGCTCAATATACTTATAGGGTGCTGACATCATCAGAGTTAGAAAGTGGAATGATCATCCTGTGGTGTGTTTTCCCAGTTGCCAAAAGGGATGTTTTTTCATACCCCCACACACACACTTCCCCCCTTCACACACACTTGCCACCTGCTGGATTCAAACCCTACCTAACTATGTTATGACACTAGAGATGGACGATTAGAAGCGCTATTCGGATTACTGGGGAATCCTTTGCTCCAATATACTTATAGGGTGCTGACATCATCAGAGTCTAGAAAGTGGAATGATCATCCTGGGGTGTTTTTCCCAGTTGCCAAAAGGGATGTTTCTTTCATACCCCAACACACCCCCCTTCACCCCCTTGCCACCTGCTGGATTCAAACCCCTACCTAACTATGTTATGACACTAGAGACGGCCCAAGCACGGCCCCTATTCGGATTACTGAGAGAATCCCTGTCTCCCATATACTTATAGGCTGTCTACATGATCAGTGTCTAGAAAGGGGGACCACCCTTTGGTGTGTTTTCACATTTGCTGGGGGTAACATTTGGACCAGTGTGTGAGCATGCCCAGTTCCCTTTTGTGGCATGTTGTGTGAAAGATGTCTCATTTATCTAAGTGTGTGAGCATGCCCAGTGTGGGCTTTACATATGTTGAACTCTGCAGCCCATCACATTTGTGGATGAGTGTGACCTTCAACAAATACCTCCAGTTTATGGTTGTGTGTTCTGTGCCATGTTGTGTAGTTACTGCCCGAATGCTTTTTGTGAACAAAACTGGGAGTATACTGTGCCTGCAGGTTTTGCATGGGATACTTTGCACACAATTGTCAACATCCGTTCATACTGACCTAACACTGTAGCACTGTCTAGTGTAGTGTTTCAGTACTTTCACTGTGGTGGTCAGTATCCTGGGCTTCAGTCCTATCACTGATTTACATTTCCATAGTGTGCACAACAGGCGGGTTTAAAGGTCCAGTTGTGCACCTGCACAAAGGCAGTGCCTCTACAGACCCTGTTAATTGCTGCCCCATAAGCTTAACAAGTGTAGTCTGCAATCTATGGAGAGGATCATAATTGAGCTCATAAACAAAGATATAGGGGACATGCAGACATTGTACCCATCCCATTTTGGCTTGGTCAGGGCAGATCATCCCTTTTTGTACTGGGTTGACATCTTCAAATTGGTCACTTAGGCCAATGTTGGGGAAAGGCAGTCCCTAAAACCTACCTTGGCCTTGATAACACTTTCAACACAATACTCCAATCAGGTATTATGGAAAGACCTCACAACTGAAATGTAAACCCATATGTCACAAGAGGGGTTTGCAAACTGGCTTGGACGGACCCACAGGGTTAGAGTTGCTGGCACTATGTTAGACTCCAGGCTGGTCACAGGTGGTGTCACACAGGGCTCAGTCCTTGGCCACCATTGTTTGTCATGTACTTCCCAGAGAACAGGCCAACATGGGAGGACTTTGGATGACAATGTTAGCAGATGAGTGCACACTGGGCACCATAGTGGACAGTGCATCACACACAGATATCCTTCAGAAGGGACTCACAGTAACTGATAGCTGGTGCCAGGGCCATGGCCTGAAGTCAGAGTGCACAACATGTGTAGACATACCCTTCAGGAAAAGCAAGGTGACCCCAAGCTACCATATTGGTGGCAATCCTCTAAGCACAGAGGAGGTTATCACGGACCTGGGGACCCAGGTTGACAGTCGCCATTCTTCTCAGACTCACATTGCTAAAGTGGCTAGGAAGACCTTCTACATTGCCCACCTGATAAGGATGGGATTAAATCCAGATCTAGTGGGTCATTTTTCCCCCTGTACTCTTCAGTTATCAGACCGGTGATCAAGTCAAATGCCCTATTCTGGCTGTATCTCACCCAACATCTGCAGCAATTGGAGACACCCTGACTGTCCCCCACGTAAAGGCTCAAGGACCCACAACCGCTGTCACATGCTGCCAGATTGAACACACCCACACTCTATTCACTGACATACCGCCTGCTTAGAGGTGACATGTGCCTGACATGCGAGGCGATGCCCAAACAGAGATTAATGGACATCCCCCACCTCAGACTCGGAAGATCCACCTGAACCACTAGTGCAGGTGACTGACCCCTGCAGGGATGTATGTTGGACATGTTGTAGGGATGGAGTTATCCCCGGAGACTCCTATGCTGTGGAATACATCCTGGTCCATTTGAGGCAGAGCACCTTGCTGGCTGTGTTCAAGAGGTATCTTGACCTAATGCTACTCGGAGAATGTGTTTGTCCATCAACACATAGTAAGCTTTGTTTGACATGTCATATGTCTTGTTTAGTATACTGTGCCTCTGTCTACCTGTGACATAACATTGATCCCCAGGGTAAACCTCCCATCTCCCATCCACTCATTAGGATTCCTGTTGAGGGACTCAACCAGTGTCTTTATGGACAACCTGTGTTTTGTTTACTCTTTGGGGGGGGCCTCTGTTTTTTGGGTCATGCAGTACAGCCTGTCCTTATATGTCAGTGCTGGGGTTCAGGTCCCTCATGTGCATATCTCCCTGCCATTCACATTGTACAAGGTGGCATTGCTGACAGCTTGGACATGGCTTTCTACATCAGGCACAGCTTGTGTCTGGGGGGCCCAATGGCAGTGTGTGTAACTGCATTCTGTTTAATCAGGCACATTACATGTGTTCCAGCTCTTTGATACTCCTGGTGAGGTACTGTTGTGGACTTTACAGTTGCTGAATCTATCTGCTGAGGTACACCCACAGGGCTGTTGTGGTCATTTGTAATGCTGCTGAAAGATAACTGCAAAACCACAATGACCTCCCCAGCTAGATGTCATAACCCCCATGATTAGGTTGGTATATGGATTGTTGCTTTTAACCCCACAGCCACATTTTTTTCCAATGCAGGATATCTATCACCTTGTGTCCCCATTCTGGCATTACATGTTAGGAATGTCATGGGTCCCCCATGTGGGTTTGGGGGTCACTTACTGGATTATCCACAGGGCTGACTATACTGTTTTCACCATTTAACCTGACATGGCAATGCCACCAGCTGTCTGTTTCTATGTGCCCCTTTTTTGGGATGCTTGTGTCAGCTGTTGTATCATTTTTGTCAGCCGGCTTGTTGTCCTCTACAAACTTGTTCCACAACAGTCCTTACTTGTTTGTACCTATGGGGCATATATACCAGATGGTGAAGGTCCCAGGACCAAGCTTTGTGGGATGCCTGTTATATTTGGGTTTTTAGTCTGACATGGCTGCTGCATGTCTGACCATGTCAGTTCTGTCGTTGGTCTGGTTTGCAACCCCCCCATGAAAGGGGGGTATATATCAGCTGGTGAGCAAATCTATACGGGAAAACATAGGGTATTGTACAGAAGGCTTTGCAAGTCCCACACTGTGTGGACCACATTGCCCCCATCACTGACTTCAAGTACTGTTTCAACTGAGTCACACATGTTTAGGGGTGGGGTCTGCACTTTGTAAACCCACACTGGGTAGGGTCGGGTGTCAATAGATCCACAATATCATTATGTCGGGGACATGCTGGTCCTTTCCATAGCTGTGCAGACCACACCTCTCATGATTCTGTCGTGGTTGTTTTTCCCATCCATTCAGGAGACACCTTTGTTGAGAACACCCACTGTTGTTGTACACTGCTCTTTGGGGCACTGTGGTAAGGGTGACATAATGGGGAGGGGAGTCTGCTGGGAAGGTATTTGGCATTATGGGGTTTGCACTGCACATGTCAGGATGTATGTTGGCCATACCTGTGTGTGTCTGGTATGTTGTTTGTAATATCTGTGATCCGAGCAAACCAGGAATCAACAACATGCTTACTACCATCATTTGCAACATTTGGGGGTTTTCTTTGTGTCCTGTACAATCTGTATCATAATGGGTTCATACTAGGCTACCCCTAGGGCATCTGTCCTGCATGTCCATTTTGTTTGATGGATTCTGGGAATTGTTTACACCTGTGTCAGTGCTAGTATGATACCAGGGTATAGTGACAAACAGCTCAGAAGCTGACTTCACACTTCTTGGACTGAGATGGTATCCATTAAGCCCACTGGGCCAGTGGAAACCACAACACACAATGGTGACTCCTGCACAGACACTTTCCGGACATCTCCAGTAAGCATGGACCATGCAATCACAAATGAGAATGACACCTTCACCACCAAGGGAAAGTGGCCTGTCTGGTGGACCCCAATAAACAAACTGTATAACAGATGAAGGATACTAATGCAAGACAGAGCTACATCTCCAGAATGTAAGGCAGCTGTGATCAGCAGTAGTAGAAAGCTACATTCTCCCTAAAGACACCCAAGTTCAACTTGGGGACATAAATCACCACAGCGATGAAGGTAACCACACTGCTTTCTTCAGTTATGTCTGGCCTGGGGGGGAACCCCCAAAATGCTCAGATTTGGTACACAACAACTTATATCCCTAGGACCTGACAGATATTACTGACACCCCGCCAGACCAGTTCTGTGCAATGTATCCCCTCTCTCACCCCAAGACATGATAGTTATCACAGCTGTATGTAACCTCACTGTCATCCTGGGTGTCCATGTGAGAGCCGAGTCAGCAAGACAGTACACAGCATCAATGGGACCTGATGGTATCCCCAGTTGCATGCTATGTGAACTACAGATGGAGATAAACCTGTATATGCAGATCCTATTTAACCCTTTGCCTTGCTACAGGATCTGTACCTGAACACTGGCACGGCAACAGTGGTCCCACTCCACAAAGGAGGCCTCCACAGACCCTGGCAGCTACCACCACACAAGCTTAAACAGCCTTGTCTGCAAAGCTTTGTGAAGGGTCATTATGGAGCTTCCACACAGAGACATTGGTGTCCTACAGACCCTTGATCACACCCAATTCAGCTTTGTACAGTGCAGATCCTGCTTTTTTTACCAAGTTTACTACTTTGAAACTGTCAAAAGCCGTTTATGAGGGCTACACAGTCCACACAACCCCTGCGCAAGGCCTTTGACACAATACC
Source organism: Protopterus annectens (assembly GCF_019279795.1). NCBI lineage: Eukaryota > Metazoa > Chordata > Ceratodontiformes > Protopteridae > Protopterus > Protopterus annectens. The sequence continues at coordinate 7,459 of NW_025053873.1, forward strand.
CCACTCAGGCATCATAGACAAGCTCAACAGCTGAGATATAACACCATATGTCACAGCATAGGTTGCAAAATGGCTCAGAAACAGAACCCATAATGTCAACATTGCAGGTGCCTTGTCAGGTTCAAGCCAGTCACAAGTGGTGTCCCACAAAGGGTTTTGTCCTGGGACCTCTTATTTTGGGATTTACTTTTCAGATGTGAAAGCAAACATACGAGGGTTGTGGGCCAGAAACTTTACACATGGCTGCAACCTGGGCACCATAGTGAATACATCAGCCAGCACACACTCCTGCCCCACTGACAGATAGCTGGTGCTGGACTCATGGCCCAAAACTGACTGCGATGTGTAGCCATCCCCCTTTTGGGGGGAACACAGTACCCAAGATCTGTCTGCGAACCCAAAGAACAGGAAACAAATCAGACAGCTGGGGACACATTAGAATAACTCATTTGAACCCTGTTGCCAAATTTTTTGACAGATTTTACTTTTTCATGGAGGGATTCCATCCAGACCCTGGAGGTATTGACCCAACTTTCCCTTATAGGCCCCTGCTTTAAACAAGCCCCAGGATTACCTCAACCCGATTCAGCAGTGGAGAGACCCCAAAGACCTTACCATGACGACAGGGACACAACACATTCATATATTCCCAAATAACTAAAAACAATTTTTCATGCATACCAATACTAAGGTGCCTAGCCTACATCAAGACCTTCATCAGGTTTGGTGCACCCCCGAAGCAATACACCACCGTGGGGGGTAAAATTTAAAGCCCAAAGGAACTGGGGGGGGGGGGTGGGGGGGGGGGGGGGGGGGGGCCCCCCCCCCCCAGGGGGGGGGGGGGGGGGGGCCCCCCCCCCCCCACCCCCCCCCCCCCCCCCCCCCCCCCCCCCCCCCCCCCCCCCTGAAGTTTGTAGCATGTTACAGGCCATCCTCTGAAACTCAGGTACCTCACAGAGCTTTCATGAAAACAGTGGCGGGATACATGTACCTGCAAACACC
>NW_025053874.1:0-9574 GCF_019279795.1 Protopterus annectens
AGGTCTGGACCCAAGTTCATATGTATATCTCCATTTACGTTTAGCGACTGGTAAACATAGTTTAGTGAAAACAGCCATTTGTATTTAAGCTTTTATCTTAAATTTAACTTTTGTTACATGGAATTAGGATGTACATATGATCCTTTGCAGAGATGGATGTGGAACATGTACAGAGCTACTGTACAGAGCTATTGAAAAACAATGATGTAGTGCGTTATGGCTGAGTAGATGGTGATAGGAAGTTAAATGTGCAGATAAGAAAAAGAATAGGGCTCCAGTGATTTGTAGAGCAATGCTTATATATTATTCCGTCAGGCAGCTTACAAGGATGTGGACTGGAAGTTAGTATTGGTTGATATATATTGGGATTTAATAGGTAAAAATGTCAGACTGTGAAGAAATAGGTATTCTGTGGTTTATTTAGAGAGTTAGTAGTTCAGATGGCTCTTGTCATTGGGGCAGTAAAGTGATAACTACTATGAGACAGCATGATAACAGTGGTTAAGTTCTTATTTATAAGGGGTAACAGAGTGATTGGTGGGTGTTTATTAAGAGTGGCACAAGTTTAGAGGAGAATGACTGGTTGACATGTGAGTGGGGGAGGGTTGCTAAACAGTACAACTGTAGAGTACAAGTTGATAGATGAGAAATGGGATTAGGGTAGGAGGTAAAGTGAGCCTGAGTATAGCGAAGGTGAACAGAGCAGGTCCACAATCCTTACAGGACAATCTATTGCAAATAGAGGATGACTGGTAAGAACACTTAGGGTCTGAAATTACAAATACTAAAAATACTGTCCACCAAAGCAGAGAACAAAGAAAAGGTAATGTCAGCAGAATATGCCTCCCACTATTCTAGGCTAGGCGAATGCTAGAAGTATATCCGCGCTGGGCAAATGTTTGCTACTTTATCATGGAGGTTTACAGTTATCTAGCAGCAGTTTAACCAGTGTATTGCAGACAAAAGTGAAAATACTTGACAGGTGTTAACTTATACAAGACAAGTTCCATTTTTTCTTTGTTTGTTTTTGTTATTCCAGCCATAAATTCCTCCCTGGCAAGCAATTGTGGTCCAATAAAAACAGAAACATATAGTAACACAAAAAGGAGAGATGCTGCTCCTATCTTTTGGTTTCACAGTGTAATTTTTCTAAATGGGGTTTGCCCATAGTAAACAATCTCTGACCTCTTGCTTTCTGTCAGGACCATAGATGGTATATCTTTTAGGATCATGAAGAAGGATAAAGTATGTTTGTGTTTCCTAATTTTTTGAGCATTAAAAATAAAATAAAAGGACAGAAATGGCCATGAAAAGCAATTTCAACAAAAGTTTAACTCACATAGAGTGAATGCTTTTATTAGTAAGTCTTAGCAGGAAGAAGAGAGACAGAGAAAGAATAAGGGAGATGGAGAGAGAATGCTCCAATTTTTCCTTTTCTTATATCAGGATATCATTGCCAGTCTACGGTTCATAAATATCTACCACCAAGAGAAAGAATGAAAATTATTCTTTCAGAAAACAATTTAAAGCTTTATATGTCTGATTGTTTTCCATACACTGATTTCACATCACTTTGACTAAAGTTACAAAAAAATAGTTTTTAGTTTGCAACGTATATTTTGTCAAATATATGTCAAGTTACTATTCCAGACTATGGAGTTTTGGATTCACTACAGGCACTAGACTCCCAAGCAATTGAAAACCACCATCTTGAAGCCAGGGACTCATGTGCCCTATAGCTACAGCTTGCTCTTGAACTTGAATATGAGTTTAACATTAGGGAACAATCAATAAATTCATGTTTAGGGATGGGGTTGAATTTTAACTTTAGGGAGTGATTGGAAAATTTATGATTGAGAAGTGGGGGGTTAGGGTAAAGGAGTGAGCACTCAGACTGGGAACTGGGTAGGAGTTTTAGGGTTAGAGTTTAGGTTCTGGTAGGGCTATACAGTTTTAAAGATTTAGGTACTGGGAAACTACATAGAAATGGGAGATCAGGATAGTTGAGTTCAAGCATTTGCTTTTCTGAGCAACTGACAGCAAGCAGGTGTTTTGCCAGGTACTAGCAGGTAAGGATCTGTAATAGACCCAGAGTTTTGCTGATTCTCTTGCCTTGAAAGGGATGAACATCTGCTGAGGATGATGCACAATTTCTATAATCTTACTAATTTAGAAAGTTTTACTTAAATTGCAAATGTCCTTCAAAATGCTTTAAGTCCTTCAATGCATACCATTATTCAATGCACTTTTACCTGCAATGAGTTGACCAAAAATTCCACTGCACATGTAAAGCTGCACATAAACTCGGCCTACTTCTTACTCCAGCATAGGCTAACTTGGTAATAACTTCTAATCAACCGTGCTAGCAGCTTAGAACAATAACTGCACAGGTTAACAATCATTTTCTGTTCAAAAACTCTTCTAAATCTATTACTTACTGCTCTACTTGGAGAAGATTCTGAAACAATAAATAACTACCCTAGATTAAAAATCTCAGAGAAATAGCTACTTGAAGAACATAAACAGTGTACCAATCTTTGCCTCCATAATTTTATTTCAATAACTATTTTACAGATAAAAAATGAATTCATTACTTCTACTTGTTTTTGCCCTTGACTACATGCCATTTTTTTATCAAATTTGCTACGTCAGTTGTTACATTTTCATTGTATTGGAGTTGCCACTTGTCCATTGTGTTATGGTCATGGCTGGAAAAGGTCCAGGAGCCAGAATTTATATTTATTTTTTGTTTTTATTGACCAGTGTAGTCTGACTGGCTTGTGGTAGCCCCTCTTCAGAGGAGAACCATGGAGAAAAAAGTACCAGTTACAAAATAGGCAATTTATACAGTAGAGAGAAATATAAAGCTTAAAGTTAGAATATGGACATACAATAACTGAAAAGCATACTAAGAGACAATCTGCAGTCAGTAAATATAGAGCCATTGCATATTACTACAAGACAAACGTGCATATAAAGTGAGGTTTAAAATTTCAATTTGACATTTGAGAAAACAAAAAGTTGTAGTGAAAAGGTAGATGTAGAAGTCAGTGAGTATGAGTTGGAATTCTGCTGGAGGGAAAACTTGTCAGGGGGTAGGTTCATCTATCTGGTTATCAAATTAATGAACAAAAACTAAAAAGATACGCAATATCCTGATGTATTCTCCGTAAACAAAATCTTCATGAGTGGCATTTCCTTATTACATCCAGTTATAATTCCCATACTTTCCAACTTGCCCTGTTCTATGAATGGCTGTCAGGCATTATTTACTGATTTCACCTTCATTATTTATACTTCATCGAGATCCACAGTGAATCCCAAGCCCATCCCCTCCACCCTCCCCCACTGACATATGCATCAGTTTCCATTTCCTTGCCTCACCTCTGTTAATTTCCTTCTTACCAAAGTTTCTTTCTTTTAAATTTAGTTAGTTATTTACTGCTACTTATCAGGTTACTCCCACTAAATTAATAGTGTATTTCCTGGAGAGACCTGAAGTAGTGGTAATACCAGTTAGAAGTAATTTACCCAGAATGCCAGGAAAATTCAATACTATGTCAGTGGGGGGCACCGGCACAGTACTGCTATAGCAGAGCAATGGAAAATGGAGTATGTACATCCATGATGCGCTGCTGAGAAACTGATACTGAATATTACTTCAAATGCTCAGGAAGAAAGACAAAAAAGGATCGATCATATATGCAATACTTAATAAAGTTAGAGATTCCTAAGTCATAAAAGAATTCTGATGGTAGAATGTGGGGCAATTTGTAAAAGAAAGAAGGCCAGAAAGCAAGTGACAAGAGGAAAGGAAAAGCAAAATCATTGCACTTGGTGAAAAGTGTGTGATAAATGCAAAAATAGAGGCAACTTGCACAATAAAAACGAAAACTGTGATTGCATAAATCTGCCTAAGCCAAAGCACTGGTAACCATTTAACATTTGAAATGTTGGGCTTGAAGTGTCAAGTCGAAAAATGAGCAAACTAACCAAAACTCTGGATTTACATCTACAAGTCACAAAAGGCAGAGATTGAATGAATGAAAATCTGGACTTATATACAATAATAAATCCGAGATTGCTATTTCTTAGAATATTCCCTTTAATCCAGGTAATGGCCATCTCAGAGTTAGAATAAATATATATATATATATATATATATATATACATATATATATATATATATATATATATATATAAGTTTGAGGGTATGGGAAGCTTCCCCCCACATCAGGGATGCAGGTTGGCTTACCCACTGCAAAAAAGGAATTCTAAAGGAGAACAGTTGTGTCCAATAGTCACGCATCTGTATTTCTATTCTTTTTTTTTTTTTTTTAGTATTTTAAGAATTGGCAATCCAAGTTTTGACATTTTAATTGGAAGTTCTAAGGATCCTTAATAGATTTTATTAGATAAATAGCAGCAGTTATATACCCACAGAGTTTCCAAAGAGCAATTAGTAAAAGTATAGTTGCACTTTGTTATACTGCAAGCGACAGGCTACCTCATGAAAAGGCAATGGATGAGGAACAAGATACTGAAGAAAACTAGAATTTGTACTGAAAACTTAAAAAAGTTAATTCATATTGCGTTGGAGCAGTATTAGGATATGTGCTATGGAAAGGAAAATGCTGTGGCTTTTGGGAAAATAAAACATAAATATGATATTGAACCAGAATGTTATTTTATATCCAAGAACAGACTAAGAAGAAAATAAGAAAAGGTGCCCCGATTTTGTTTAAATGACAATATAGATCCCAAACATATTTTACAGGAAATTAATAAGCATAGTGACACTGTAGCTGCATTAAAAACTAGTTATGGACACTACTAGAATATAGACTGGAAAAAAAAAGCTACCTGTACTAAGCATAATCATTATTTTTAACCAAAAAAAACCCCCTCTACAATGCCTCTGCAAAATATATTATTAAAAGGTTAGTGCTTTTATCCTATTGTCATCAGGACTTAATCAGAACAATCAAGGAAGTAAAATCCATTCATTTTATAAATGTTTTAGTATCGTGTTACTATTCCTGATTGCAAGTACTTTGTTAGAATGAATCCAAATGACAACAGGATGAAAGTGCTAAACTTTTAATAAATACAATGATTTTGGAGAAGTGATGTAACATTTTTCTGATTATTGGTTGTTTTCTGACTTCTGCAAATTTTGGCTATTTTTATTTGGTTGTATACATTATATTTATATGGACTGGACTGATAGAGATCTGATTTTATATACTGATAGTTAAAATGCTATTACTTATGTTCATAGGTTCATAGGTAGGTACTAGGCTATCGGCCCTAGGGCCCATACAAGCCTAGCCAAAAAATGTACCCTGGCTTTCGCCACCCAAGAAAATTATTTTCCTGTGCCCCTGTCGAGCAGAGCCACAGAAGTGATCCTCGGGGTGAATTTCCCATTTCCCATCCAATCATCAAGATTTTTCTTGAAGAGTGCTAATGAGGAGCTCTGTTTGACATAGATAGGTAGTCTGTTCCAGAGTTTGGGAAGTCTCTGGGACAGGAATCTATCCCTCCAGCATGTTCTGTTTATTGTGGTGACAAGGTTTAGGTCCCTAGAACGTGTAGCTTGGAGGGATTGGGATTTCTTTAAGTGGAGCATGTCCAACAGCTCTGGGTTTGACATAGCTTTGTTCGTTAGGCAGAGATCGCCCGTAAGTAGGCGATATGCGATGGAGTAAAGCTGTAGTTTTTTGAGACGGTCTGCATAGGGCATCTGTTTGAGGCCAGTAATCCTCTTTGTGAGGTATTTCTGTGGTCTTTCCAGTTGTTGTAGATGTCTTGTGAGGTACATACCAAAAGGGGCGTTGTACTCTATAATGGTTCTAATGAGTGATGAGTAGAGGAACAATGACCTCTTTTTTTTCTGGATGAGAATCCTTTTGTGATGAGATGAGCCACATAGAAGGATTTCCTGACCACTGTGGCGATGTTATTATCAAAGGAGAGACTACTGTCCACCTGTGTCCCAAGGTCTCTTATCACATTTTCGGCATTAAGTAGACTGCCAGCTATGTGGTAGTTCATGGGTACAGAGTTTTTACCAAAGGGGATGACGATACACTTTTTGGCATTGAGCTTCAGGCCATGACTTTGACACCAGGTATCTGTCTCAGTGAGGCCCTTTTGTAGTTTGTCCACATCATTAGGAGTTTCGATTATGGCTCCTAGTTTGCAGTCATCTGCACACTTTGTTAGCCAAAGACCTTCTGCATTGGCCTGCACTTCAGAGAAGTAGAAACCAAACAGGAGAGGACCCAGGACTGAACCCTGTGGTACTCCACTTGTCACTGGCCTGATGTCGGATTTGGAATCCGCTACTTTCACAGTGTGGGTTCTGTCCGTGAGCCAGTTGGTGACCCATCTTGTGACATAGGGATTTGTACCTAGTTTAGTGAGCTTATCTATAATTCCAGAGTGGGGGATGGTTTCGAAAGCCTTGGCGAGATCTAGATAAGCTGTGTGAACCATTTTATCCTCATCTATGGCTTTGGTGACTGCTTCAAAGAAGTCAATCAGGCGTAGGAGACATGATCTGTCTTTTAAAAATCCAAACTGGGTAGGGTCCAGAGTTTGGAGATTACCAATGTCTTTGTTTATGAGTTCCAATGTGGAAAACAACGAAGCATAAGTAAATTCTGAATGAACAAAAATATACAAATGTGGAACGTGGATGTGGGACTGAAAGTTGTGGAATAACATGTAGAACATATGTGGAAACTGTGCATTATCAGCCTAGCTATTCTAATATAACTAGTGAGGAAATACATAATACACAACAGAAAGTACAAAAATCTTCCAGGATGTATAGAACTGCAGAAGAAAAGAAAAATTATGTGAAATTCAAAAAAAGCTTGGCAAGGCAGTAATAAAGATTCCTGAATATTAATACTTAAAAGAAATAGAATGCTGGCTATTTTTCAAATTGCTGAAATAGAAACTTGATAGTTTGTTTGTCAAAATGCTAGGATAAAAGTTAGAAACAAGAAACAGAACATATTTACAACTTTTGGTGAACAAAAGGTATGGTGAAAAAATGGTATGGAGAGGTGAACAAATTTTCTACACCCCTGTCTGTACAGATTGTCTACCAATCACCACTTCTGTTCTGGCCTGAAGTTGAATTTTCCAGTCAAGCTTCTGTCTGATGAATGTCACCATTCTGGATGCATCTGGTCCTGGAATTCTTAAAACAGCTCTACCTGCTGGAGTCAGGCAGCATAAACAGTCTATTTTGTGATTTTGAGAGGCCAAATACAGAGAAGATGAATAAATAAGATCTGTAAATAATGGTTGCTTGATTGTTGTAAGAGAATAATGTAAACATCTCCAGTGGCCAAGGACAGACGACATCTGAAGTGTCTGGAAAGCTGCTATCTCCAACGATACACTGTAAAATCAGGGGTCAGGGTCTCATCAAAGGTCATGTATAATTTCAGGGTACCACAGCCAATGCTGATAACCTAAGACTAAAGAGAACATTTCAATAATTAACTTTAAATTTTGTAGTGAATTAGACCGCCTTAATCTTAATAGTAAGTTATTCCATGCCTTTGCCACCCTTACTTTGAAAATGTTGTCCTTGATGTTTGTATAGAATTTCTCAGTTTCATTACTTTTTTTGTTGTTTGCTTGAAACAAGAAACATCTTTATTAAATTATCATGTATGACGCATGCAATCGTACAGTTATCTAAATGAAAATAAACCATACAGACAATCTCAGTTGCAAACATTAAACATTACAAAGCGTGCCGACACAACTCTAGCTGGAAACATTATACATCACTTATAACACATCCAATCATGCTCAGTAAACCATTCTATATCTCATTCAGTTCCTCACTTCTTTTCAATCTCGTTCTTGCTCTGCGTGTACTGATCCTACAGTTCCTATTTTTTCTATGTAATTTGCTCCTACCCTTTTCTAAATATCCCAGTTCCAGTTGTTTTAACTCTGTTACTATCTTCACTACTTCTAGTAAAGTTGGTTTAGACTTTGATTTCCATTTTGCACGTTTAACCAGCTGAACATTTACTGGTGCCCTGAGTATATCATTCTTTAAGCACTTGTATTCACAGATTATGTCACCTATGATTAATCTGTAATATACTAGAAAGGGCAGGTTGGGTAGCATCTTCATTTGAACTACTTCACCTATTCATAAACATCAAACTATTCTACTTTACATAAACACAGTTAATAAACAGCAGAAATGTAGAACCCAGTTTCACATACTTTATCTTCGTTTGACTGACTTTAAGTACAGTGGTGATATGTACTACCTTTACCTGGAATGTGAAAGTTTATCAGAGGATTATGCTTCGAAGGAAAGCAGCACAAATGTTGAATCAATGTAAGCCACTTTCATCAAATGGGGGTTCATAGGATCATAGGGGGCTACTAAGCTAATGACCCTAGAGCCTTTTTCAGCATAGCCATTCATGCCCCACAGCTCCCAATCATCAGTGTCCATGAGCTAGAATGACTTTCATAATATGCCTATGACTTAGGGCAGCTACAAACTTCCCCTCTCCATAAGGACCACAGGTGACAAGCCAGGGATGAATTTGTAATTTCCCATCCATCAGTTCCAATCATGTTTATTAGGCTTAAGGAAGAGCTCTGTTTCACATAAATGGGGAGTCTATTCCAGAGAATAGGTAATCTCTGAGAAACCTAGTCTACCTACACCAAATAAATACTGGAAAAGTGCCCCTGCTACAGTGGCCCTAGGCGGTCGCCTAGGTGGCCTATGCCTAAGGCCGGCTATGCATTAGTGTTCAGAAGTGGTGGTCATTGGTGCCACCTTCACCAAGCAGAGTGGCATAGAAAATTTGATGGCTGACAAATTCAGCTCAGACTTCACCCCCAACTGCCCCCTGCCTACCCCCCTGAAATACCTACTAGCATAACCCTCCCAACTGCTAACAGGGAGCAGATTCTGGCGACACTCAATAAGGCCAAAAACACAGCCTCAGTGGGCCCCAACAATATCCCAGGATGCCTCCTAAATAGCTTGAAACGTGATCTAGCAGGACCATCGAGTCACTTTTTAACTACAGCCTCAAAATAGGCTTTGTACCATGAGAATGGAGGACTGCAATGGTTATCCCACTTCACAAGGATGGACCATCCAATGACCCCAGAAACTATAGACCTATTAGTCCGAGTAGTCTAATATGCGAAGCCATGGAGGAAATTATCATGGAAATGATCAGCAAAGATGTAGGAAACCTTCGTATACTAGACCCAACCCAGTTTAACTTTGTTAAGAGAATGTAATGCATACTAAATTTGGTGGACTTCTTTGAAGAGATCATCAAGGCAATGGATGAGGGGAAAAGGTGCATATCGTCTACCTGGCCCTGACTAAGGCATTCCATACAATACCCCACTTGGGTATAGTTAACAAACTCACTGAAATGGGCATAAGCCTCTGTATAACTCACTGGATTGCCAGCTAGCTCACAGACATGACCAGGAAGTCAAGATTGGTGATACCACCTCCACCACTGAGACAGAAATCACCAGTTGGCTACCT
>NW_025053875.1:0-10604 GCF_019279795.1 Protopterus annectens
AGGAGAAGCAGAAGGAGTGGAATCCTCTGCATCAGAATCCGAATAAGGAGGAAAATCTTGAATGTCTTCCACAGAAGACTCTGAATCATCTGAGGCCTGCTCCAAACTCTCCAACTCTGCAGAAGCTCTACCCTGGGCCTCTTATCAGGAGGGGGCATAGAACCTCTAATTAAAGTAATCAAATCTTCTGCCATTTTAAGCATGTGCTTTTTAGGCACTGACCCTGAGGAACCAGGACTGACACCAGAGGAAGGCAAAACAGACCTGCCCTTAGAAGGAGCCTTAGAAATAGTAGCAGAAGGCCTAACCACCCTAGGCACAGTAGGGAGAATAGTAACCTGAGAGGCCCCTTCAGCCTGACCTGACTCCTGTGAGGCCACCTCTTGCAAAATCAAAGTTTCCCCCTGAGTCTCAACAGAAACTTCAGCCGGGTCCACCTGTTCCCCTGTAGCTTCTAATGGACCGGCGTCCGAAACGGACGAATCATCCTGCCTAGGCTTCACAGATTTGTCTTTGCGCTTCTTTGTGAAAGCGGGCGTCGGAGGATCCGACGGCATATTATAATTACACCGCTTGCCAAAGACTAACCTAGCGCAATCTAACCTCCGTTTTATAGTGCGCTTATTGAACCTAGCACAAAACCGACACCAGACTACGTCGTGCTCCGGTCCCAAACAAGGAATACAAAGAGAGTGGTAATCCCCATGCGGTATCTGTTTCCCACAAGAAATACAATTATTCACTTTTTCTGACATCCGGTAAATAACTGAGGCAAGAAAAAACACAAATATTCCCCAGCAGTACCAGCCCAACTTGGTATCGGTCTGAAACTCCGAATTCGAAAAATTTCAGAATGCCGAACGGCACTTGCAACGCTGCTTCTGCATCGGACCATGCGGCAAAAAAGACTGAGGATATGACGTCGGTCATGCGCTTTTATACCCTGACGCTCTGATGTCAGATCTAAGCGCCCATGACAGACATCAGCCTAATACTTTGGTATTCGGGCCGACCGAGGACAGCGGACAACCCATAAGTAAGGACTGCAGCAATGTGAGATGAAGAACATCAGCTGTCACAGTAGCATGTAATGAATTCTTTACCTCAGAAGAATGGGGCATCATTAATTTCTGCATGCTCTCAAAAGGTAATAATGTTAACATACAAGCTTGACAGATTAAAATTCTGAAAGTTAAAACATAAAAGAGTTAACCTTATCTTATGCAATAACTTACAGGCCCTGTTAGGGGGAATGGGGTTAGCAGCTGTAACCTGTTAAGCAAAAGCAGATTTCTATAGCAAAGTGACTGGTGGATCTGTTTTATGGATTACTGAATAGATACTTGTGCGTCAGGAGTACTCTGCATAACTTGCCAGACTACTTAGCAGCAGAAGGCCAGCCATTAGGTAAGGTAGAAGCAGTAAGAAAAACATTTTCTAATGCTGTCAAGACAGGAGGGATAGTTGCAGTTTTAGGCATCTCTAACCTAAAAAATCATGGTACATACTTTATGCATATTTTAAATTTAGACTTACTGAAAAACCTATTTCATCTTATATAAAATTCAAGTAAAAGAAAACTCTTTAGCAGAGAAATCTATGATGCACTTCCCTCAGAATCGGACTGCTCAGACTGAGAAGAAATTCACAGAAGTACAACAATCCTTCTGCAATGTCTGTTCTGACTGAAATAACCCAGCAGAAAAAAAGACAAGCCTTTTCTCCTTCCTTCCACAAAGGATCAGAAAGTGAAGAAAAAGCATTATTAAATTATCTACAAAACTCTAGTAAATCCACCATGAAACAGAAATAGAAACAGGAACATGGTTGTTTTTTTTTTTTCCAAGGAGTGTGTGCTTAGTAAGAAATTAACACACATATTAGGCACACTGGTCTCATCTTTCTCCTGCTATTCCTGGCCAAGAAAAGATCCTTCAACTGTCCCGTCCCATGACACCAACAAAAGTTGTTCTCTGCCTGGCAAGCAGATCCCTACAGGCACAGACAATGTGGTTATCCTCTAGGCTTCAGTGACCAAAAAACATACCAACAAGAGGACTGAGAGAAAAAAAGTGGTCTGAGGAAGAACTGGCCCATGTCAGATCTTAGCAACTGAAGCAAAACAGAAGCTAGCCTGACACCTGAAGACTCCTTTTTATCTTTCCTACTTGTGTGTGCAGGGCTGCTCAATAGGCAAGCTTAGGATGAGACTTCAAAAGCAGGGAACAGAGTTTAGATGAGTTAATAAAAAGTCTAAGGGAGGTAGAAAACAAGTGGTTCTGATGTAAGTAAGCTATTGAGTCCACCCCAAAAAAAAACAGCATGCTGCCCCAAATGCACAACTTTACAATCTAAGTAAAATGTCAAAGGCAAAACTTTTCCTCAGAAAGTTCACATAAGCATTTACAGAATTCCCTTCAAATGCAGTGACGGTCTGAACACACCCCCTGTACCGCAACCTCTACCCCCCCAACAAACCCAACAAAAAGTTGGCTAGGGACAGAGTGGACTATAGGAATAAAACAGCCTATCCACCTGGCCGCTTTGCTAAACACCCTACTACAAGGACTAGTTATAGGGCGACTTCGACTGACCTACCACAGGACTGTTTAGTCAACTACCAGGAGGAGGATGGGGTTTTTTTAGACCCACCTGTGGTACTTCGCAGGTCGGAGAGGCTGCAAAGCAAGGGGCCGCAGTACGGCAAAACGCAACATCTAAGCCCCAGGAGGAGGGGGAGGAACTATCAAATGGACATTTAAATGACGACTTTATTGTGGATTTTACATTTAAAAATGTTAATGAATTTTTTTTGCCTGAAAACAGTATTGGTAGATGTGTTGATTTAAATGGAGAAATTGAAGGTGATACAACATTTATTGAAATGTCATGTGGTTCACTTAATTGTTCAAGATGTTAGAGATAGGCAGAATTCAATTGAATTGATTGATTTTACACCAATACCTTCAGAAGACTACTTGATTTGTGATAAAGTGACGGACACAAATGATGTAAGGTTCAACAATGTTGAACAGGTAACAACTGGTCATAATAGTCAAATTCTAGTAAGAGAAAAAATTTTTTTTGGACTAGATGGGGAAAACAATAACATTAATATGTCAAGTGGTTGTGGAGGTGTAAATGGTCAGGGTTACTGTTCTGATGACCATTCAGAATCAGGTAACATTGTTAAAAACATTCTTGACACAGCTACTGTTATGAAACATGAGATTACCAAGAACAAAGGGTTTACTATTTACAACTACACTGATTTAAACTTTTTGGATACACATTTTGAACTATTTAGTAAGGGTAACAAGTTTGCACCAAACTTCAACATGGACGCAACGCAATTAATTATTGGTCTAAAGTTATACATGAGGAATTTAAATTTACAACTACATTTCTCAATCGACAAACAAAGAGACACTGGTCAGAACAATGAACAGGAACGAGGTACATTAAGAAGGAAAAGTACATATATACCACCCCCCAATATAGAACTTACTGCTTTTGAACACCTAGTAGAGTATGAATTTAGGAAAATTTGTTCTACAAAAACAACCTTTAAGGACAATTTGACTAAAGAGGAAAGAACGATTTTGAATGAATTTTCATCATCTAAAAAGTATAGGTGTATGAGGCCAGATAAGGGAGGGGGGATGGTTTTAATGAATAGCTTTGATTACAGTTGTCAAATGATGAAAATATTGAATGACGAATGTACATATAATAGAGTAACAAATAATGAGATCAACAGAGCATATCACAAAATTGATTTGTATTTGCTTGATGCCCTATACCAAGGTATGATTAACGAAGTTGAATTTGAATATTTTTCAGTAAAACACCCGAAAATGGCTAGACTCTTTGGGACCCCTAAGGTGCATAAGGGGACAGATTGTTTACAATTTCGTCCAATAGTTTCGGCTAAAGGGTCCAGGACGGAACCCTTAGCAGCCTTTGTTGATGCACAGTGTAAAAAAGCATTAGAGGATGCATGTCACATCATTAAAGATTTGTGGCATTGTTTAGAGAGACTAAGAGAAGTTGATTGTACTGATATAAATGATACAGGATTTTTGACTATTGACGTCATAAATCTCTTTTCTGTTATCCCACACCAACAGGGTCTAGATTTATTTTACGAAAGTCTTCTGTCCAGTTCCAGTTTTGATAAAAGTAAACTGGAACTTTGCCACGACTTGATGGAATTTATCTTAAAGAATCATTTTTTATTCTTTGAAGGAGAAACCTACCAGCAGTTAACAGGTGTGGCTATGGGGGCACGGTGTGCTCCGGTCTTTGCCAACTTGGTGCTTTTAACATGGGAAAAAGAGAACATTTTTAAATCCAAATAGTACGATCACATCAGAATATACAACAGATTCTTAGATGATGTGCTAATCTTATGGAAGGGGGACGAACATAGTGTTATAGACTTTATAGCACATCTCAATAAGAGTTCCAACTTTCTCAAATTTACTTACAACTGGAACAGAGACTTTGCCAACTATCTGGATATTAAAATCTTGAAAAATGAGCATGGTCTAGTCAGTACTATACATAGAAAGCCAAGTTACTCAAACTCAATGTTACATTTTTCAAGCTGTCATCCGATTCACCAAAGGAAAGGCGTAGTGAAGGGTCAAATGATCCGCTTATCCAGATTAATCAGTGATGACGTAACATTTAGGAAGGAGATTTACATACTCATAGGAATGTTTTTTGGAGAGAGGTTACCCATTAACACTACTGACCACTACCAAAAGAGAGATATATAGGAAGAGGAAGAATAAATTTGCACCAATTCTGAAAGGATGCCAAGCTATAAAATTGGAAGAAACAAACAGTAACACTAAAGCTAGAGGACCTATGCTTATATTAAAATACAATGACAGAACTCCTGAGATATGTACAAACTTTAAAAGTCTCTGGGACTACTTTCTGAGTAGAGAAACAAAAGCTATTCTAGGTAAAACACCTGTCATAATATATGGTAGGGGTAACAACTTAAAAGACATACTTGAAAAAACTAGTAGTGGACATAGGAGATCCCAAATGAGGAAATGTGGTAGATGTAAAACCTGCAGATATATTGCTGAGGGGACTTATTTGAGTGTAATCGGTTTTAAACGTACCATTGCCTGTCCGGGTATCTGCAATTGTACTACTAAAAACTGTGTCTACATTGCTTCATGTATGTCATGCGATGCTTTTTATGTGGGCATGACTTCGAGAAGCTTAAAAGAAAGAATAAGGGAGCATTGTAGTTCCATTAGAAGGGAAGACGAGCACAATGCTCTATTTACACACTCTAGGGATTGTTGTGGATTTAAAAAAATTTTATTTTTCATAGTTGACAGAGTTAAATCAGAGACTAATTGTGATGTATACAATTGCGTAGCATTGCGTGAAATGGAATGGCAGATAAGACTGAATGCCACGAGATACCCAGGACTTAATGAATGTATTTCATTAAAACCTTTGTTAAAATTTAAGGCATTAAGTATTTGATCTTGATATGATGTTGGGTATTAATAGTATGTATTAATTACTTACTACTATATTTAGGTAATAAATGGTTAGGTGTATTGAAATATTTTATGGTTCTTGTTACCCATGTTTTTTCAATGTATCGATTATGGAGATTAGTCCATTTTGGACTTAGTTAATAAGAATGGTCATTATTATTATTTTTTATTATTACATATACATTCTTTTGATTAGTACAATATTTATTTAGACATTTATTTGTTATTTTTTATTGCTTGAAACAATTGTACTGCTTTAAACATTTATACTAATGATTTACCTACCAATACTGGAAGTGGACAAATATGTATTATATTATTTTGTTTTTTAAGATGAACATAAAATGTAGCTACATAATATATTTAGGTAGTTATATGTATGAAATTTTTTTAAACTAAAGTCTTTTTTATACATAGAAAATGTTTTTATTTGACATTTAAATATGACAAAAGATTGAGTTTAAGTGACAATAGGTTAATTGATTGATTGATTGAATGTTTTGTATAAATAAAGGAAGCCACGCTGGGTAATTGTTATACGACTCTGAAGAAGCCGGTTGCACCGGTGAAAGCGCTCAGTCGGTGTGCTTTGTTTTTGGATTAAAATTTTTCTACTGCCTCAAGTTCCTGATCTGTGCCTTATTGCTGGTTCCTGCTTTCCAGTGGTCGATGGTAGTATTGTTTTTTCTACTCATCTTAACTTGCACAGCTCTGGATGCAGATGAAACACTTGGAAAGTGTTAGAGCCTTGCAAACTTGCCTGACTTGCATCAGAAAACGATAAAGCTTTAAAACTAACTCCTGTACCCTTCTAACCAATGCATCACACTTAGAGCTCCATGGTGCGATTCCCAACTCGGAGACATCAGGTACCTTGAAATCATCCCTGCCAAGTGTACTCTCACTAGATGAAATTCAGAACCCTGCTGTATGAAAATCTGGTACCAAGGGAAGACAAAGTCAATAAGACATGGGAATGTTACCAGGCTGGGGTGGTGGGGGCTAAAGACGTAGTCGTTCAGACTGGAAGGACCCTCCTTTTTTTATCACTGTTTCCATTCCGTTTTAAAATCCTGATTGCTTTCTCTGTGCTAAACTGCTTATTGGAAAAAAGAGCTGGGAGGAGGGAAAATTACTATTAGACGTTTCAACAGTCCTTGTTTAGATCAGAGTCGGTCCTTGAATCAGTTTTGCCATTTGTGCTGACAGGCCCAAGAGTCTCATTATCCTAGGTAGAATTTAAAATCTCACATTTATCATCATCAGGAAGATTTGAAGATTCTGAGAATGAAGTCAAGCAAGTACCCTCAAAGCTTATCCAGATAACAGCAGCTCTGGAGAAAGAATCAGCAGCATTATAAGCACACTTAAATATGCTTAGTCACACGAGAAACTGCTGTCACATTAGCATGTAATGAATTCTTGACCTCAGAAGAAAGGGGCATCATTAACTTCTGCATGCTCTCAAAAGGTAATAATGTTAACATACAAGCTTGACAGATTAAAATTCTGAAAGTTAAAACATAAGAGTTAACCTTATCTTATGCAATAACTTAGAGGCCCTGTTAGGGGGAATGGGGTTAGCAGCTGTAACCTGTTAAGCAAAAGCAGATTTCTTTAGCGAAGTGACTGGTGGATCTGCTTTATGGATTACTGAATAGATACTTGTGCGTCAGGAGTACTCTGCATAACTCGCTAGACTACTTAGCAGCAGAAGGCCAGCCATTAGGTAAGGTAGAAGCAGTAAGAAAAACATTTTCTAATGCTGTCAAGACAGGAGGGATAGTTGCAGTTTTAGGCATCTCTAACCTAAAAAATCATGGTACATACTTTATGCATATTTTAAATTTAGACTTACTGAAAAACCTATTTCATCTCATATAAAATTCAAGTAAAAGAAAACTCTTTAGCAGAGAAATCTATGATACACTTGCCTCAGAATCGGACTGCTCAGACTGAGAAGAAAATCATAGAAGTACAACAATCCTTCTGCAATGTCTGTTCTGACTGAAATAACCCAGCAGAAAAAAACACGAGCCTTTTCTCCTTCCTTCCACAAAGGATCAGAAGGTGAAGAAAAAGCATTATTAAATTATCTAGAAAACTCTAGTAAATCCACCATGAAACAGAAATAGAAACAGGAACATGGTTGTTTTTTTTTTCAAGGAGTGTGTGCTTAGTGAGAAATTAACACACATATTAGGCACACTGGTTTCATCTTTCTCCTGCTATTCCTGGCCAAGAAAAGATCCTTCAACTGTCCCGTCCCATGACACCAACAAAAGTTGTTCTCTGCCTGGCAAGCAGATCCCTACAGGCACAGACAATGTGGTTATCCTCTAGGCTTCAGTGACCAAAAAACATACCAACAAGAGGACTGAGAGAAAAAGATAAGTGGTCTGAGGAAGAACTGGCCCGTGTCAGATCTTAGCAACTGAAGCAAAACAGAAGCTAGCCTGACACCTGAAGACTCCTTTTTATCTTTCCTACTTGTGTGTGCAGGGCTGCTCAATAGGCAAGCTTAGGATGAGACTTCAAAAGCAGGGAACAGAGTTTAGATGAGTTAATAAAAAGTCTAAGGAAGGTAGAAAACAAGTGGTTCTGATGTAAGTAAGCTATTCCGAGTCCACCCCAAAAACAAAACAGCATGCTGCCCCAAATGCACAACTTTACAATCTAAGTAAAATGTCAAAGGCAAAACTTTTCCTCAGAAAGTTCACACAAGCATTTACAGAATTCCCTTAAAATGCAGTGATGGTCTGAACACACCCCCTGTACCACAACCTCTACCCCCCCAACACACCCAGCCCCCATCCTTTTACCCTCCTCATCGTACTTTAAGAAAATTACTCAAAAGATTTTGACTTCCTACTAGAAAATTACCCTGGATGCTTCCCTTGTTCCAGACAACCTACTCCCTTTATTTATATTACTCTGCAAAGCCTTCCCCATCACACTTCTTCACATTTACAATGGCCAACATATAGAAATCTGCTCGTCAAACCCCTTCTCAAACAGCCAAAATCAGAAAATGCCTCCACTTCTACCCAATCTGCACACTCCCTACACTTGGGAAAATACCTAAACAAGCAAGCTACAAGGAAATGTCTACTTACACCCAACAGTACTACCTGTTCACCCTTAAATAGAAAGGATTCTGGGCTGGTTGGAGCACAGCAACATCACTATAGTCACTTACAGATGAGATCCTTCTCAACATGGATAAAGGAAACCTTAAGAACCATTACTCATTGATCCTACTAACCCCCCTCCTTTTCCCTCACTCCCAACAAGTCAGGGTTAGCCCAGACACGGTCACCTGGTTCCTAGATCTCTTAACAAAGAGGATAATTTTTGACTATGAATTGTCTTATCTCCTGTACTCCATAATAAAGTAAAGTAAAGTAGTGTCCCAGGGATGCATACTCACTCCACTGATATTTTCAATCTTTCCTAAAACTACCCAACAACCTCTGTAATCTTCCTATCATTCTTTACACGGTGGACTCTGGCCCTAGAAAATATCTCCCTTTCTCTCCAAACAAGCTAGATGACAAAGTTATTCTTCAATCCAGTCTCTAAAACTCATCTATTCAAACTCAGCTTTAATCTGACCTCAACCCCCTTAACTCTTGACTAAACCACAAGCTCCTTCTACCCCCTCCCAAAAAAACCTCCTAAAAATCAAATATTGAAGCTTTCAATGAGCCATGTCCTTTAAATACCAAGGTTTATGCAAGCCAAGTCACTTATCTTTCAAAGTCACAGTGAAAACACCAGAAAAAGATCAGTTTTTACTCTGGTCCTGGAAAATATCTCCATTTCATTTCTTTCTAGACCACACAGAATTGCAGTAGGCAAAGGGGTTTTGTATTAGAACATTACCCCACCAGATGCGCAGTAGCAAGAACCACCCAAACCCTGCCCAGCACTTTGCTCAGGACGTTAATGTTGAAAAGTGCTTTGAATAAACATGAGAAACCCATCCTCAGAAAGTCGAGTATGCTTTGTTTGTCTTTCGGCTTTTCCCAGTGAGGGGTCGCCACAGCGGAACTCCAGTCCGCTAATGATTGGCAGTAGATTTTCACTAACGCCGAGGTGCCAGCTCAACGTTCAACCTTCAAAGGCATGCCCATTTACGCATGTCTTTAGAATGCCCACCCAACCGCAGGAAGGACATGCGGACTCCACACAGAAGGCACACCCCACACTCCAGCCGAGAACTGAACGGGAGAACCTCTTGCTGTGAGGTAACAACGCTACCGCTGCACCACCACAGTGAAAGACTAGTATGCTAAATTCTGTAATTACTTCAATACAAACTCCCTTATTTGCTGGTACCAAGATTTCCAATTTGTAGTGATCAAAAGCTTCAATAAATTACATCTTAGACTAAATAATTTGGCAGAACATGCACTTACAAATAATGTACCGAGCCAATCAAATTTACCTATTCAAACGAACACAGAATATGCTGCATTTATGCAATAGTATTACACTATTACGCTGAGAATTACAATTCTTTAAAGGGGAGGGGTGCGAACACATAATATGCTGCACATAAAAAACTATCATTGATGGAGCCTTTCTGTGAACTGACAACAGTGCTCTTCAAACTATCTGGAGATATACAGAGCTGAGTATATTTTTCTGGCACTTCAGAGTTGTGTACTGGTAATTGTCGTTTGGCTAATTTTATATCATTGCTGGCTGACATCAGAGTTGTGCACTGTTATTTTTGCTTCACTGTATAGTTTTTCAGATCTCTGCTGAAGGTGTTGGTTCTCTCTTACCCACCCTCCCTATTCCTGTCTTCTTTAAATTCAGAGACTTTTGCAGTTGCCAGACCCAACTGTAGATATGATCTGGGACACTCCCCACAGTCCCATCTCTTTACCTCATTCTACCCAATAGACTCCTTCTGCACTAGTTTTTAGTCATCTTTAATTTAATTGCTTTTGTTAAAACTGTTTGGTCTAACATTGTTACATACTCAAGTGTGCTAGCTTGCACTGCATTTGAATTGTTTTTGCACTGCTGTAATTTTAGTTACTTTTTTCTGTGTGTGTG